>NC_057796.1:124260775-124474387 GCF_018294505.1 Triticum aestivum | reverse complement strand
CCCACCGCCCCACCGGAGCCCCGCCCGACGCCGGAGCCGCCGCCGTCACGCCGCCCGAGGTTGACCGTCGCCGCCGCCGCCGGTTTCCGCGAGAAAACCGCCCGGTTTTTCGTTCGTTTTTTTTAAACCCTAGATTTTTTATAGATCGGTTTAGTTTTTTTTGGTTTACTTATTTTGCGGAAGTTCGTCCATACGTTCGTTTTAACGAACGGTTTTCGTCGTTTAACCGCAAACAGCGAACGTTCGTTCGTTAGCCTGTTCGTCAGTTTTTCTTTTTCTCGGATTTTCCGCGATTATTTTCGATCGCGATTTCTGATCCGATTTTCGTTCTAGTATAACTTTTCGCTCGTTTATCGGGATCAGGCGATTCAAGCGCCTAGAGTTCTGTCTCGAAACCCTCTTTTTTTAACCAACTTAAACAAGTTTTTGCTACTGTAAAATTTGACTTAGGTCCAGATTAGTAAACGAAGCTTGTTTCTTTCGCCGTTTGAGTTTCGCTGCTTCATTTGATTTTATTCTTTTTGCAAACTGGAGTTCTTAAGTTGAACTTTCTGGTTAGATCTCTTATTTTGAGTTTTACCCATGCACCCTTGCTTGATTGCTTATGTATGTATTGTTTGTTTGCGATAGAGTACCCGGAGTGCGAAGCGTGCTACTACGAGTCTCTAGGTTTCACGGATCATCAGCAAGGCAAGTAACACTTTGACCACATCTCTTTCATACCCAGTTTTTATGCATTAGATTCAACCCTCAAACATTGCATGAGTAGGATTGATAACATGTGGGTATTGGGAAGTAGTTGATGAGGTAGGAACCTATTGCCCTGCATTCAAACCCTTGGGAGTTACTTCTACATTATGCTTATATTTCCATGCTATGCTCGTAGACGTGGATTGGGTTTGAGTGTATTCATGAAAGATGTGAGTATTCTTAATTAATGGTTA
Source organism: Triticum aestivum (assembly GCF_018294505.1). Lineage (NCBI taxonomy): Eukaryota > Viridiplantae > Streptophyta > Magnoliopsida > Poales > Poaceae > Triticum > Triticum aestivum. The sequence continues at coordinate 124,473,443 of NC_057796.1, read as the reverse complement.
ACTTAAGGTGGCAACTTTAATACACATCTGGGTGGATTGAGGCACCTGGGGAACCCAGTGATTGCCTGTATTTTTTTTTGAAATCCCGGGGTACCGTGTGATTCTCCTATGGACCGCCACCCAGGCTCAAAGGGATCGTGAGATTATTCATACTAGAAACTTCCGTGTGCAGCCACAAGCTATTATGGGCTCTAGCATAGTTGATTAAGTCGTGTGAACTCTTATAGTGGTAGACTAGCAGATGTAGGGGAAAGTAGGTGTAACTGTCTACCCATCGTAAGGTGCTAACGCTTCTGAAAGACTATGTCTCGGTCATCCGTTTCTCAAACACCATGTAGTGCGAGAAATCCAACGGAGGAGATCGAGTCTTGTGGGGAAAAGTGCACAAACCTCTGCAGAGTGTACAAACTAATCATGGTTAGCCGTGTCCCTGGTTATGGACATCTTGAGTATCTAGTTCTTGGATTATCATATCGATCTCATCACGTTACTTAAATAATTTGTTGGGTTGTTAATGATTACTTTTAATTGGGATTGAGAGGGGGTTTACCTTCTCAATATTTTTCAACCAACTTTATAGTTAAATAAAATATATTCCTTTGCAGTAGGGAAAAATTGGCTTTATGCAAAACCGTAACCATAGAGCTTTCCACCAGCCAAATATGCATGTAGTGATAGCATTATTCTGTTCATTACTCTATGTGTTACCTTGCCAGCATATTTCATGTGCTGACCCGTTTTCGGGCTGCAACGTTCATGTTGCAGACTTTTCAGACGACGAGTAAGGTGCTATAGGTCGTGGTCTTATACTCAGTGATGTCGTTGGAGTTGATGGACTCACTTTCTTCCAAGTCTTCCGCTGTTATCGTATTTAGATGGCCTTAAGCCATATTTATTGTATTAAGTTCTCTCTTGAGACTATTCGATGTAATAAGTGTGTGATTGCTACTCTGTTATAAATCCTTCAAGTACTGTGCGTGTCAGCATTACCGATCCAGGGATGACACTGATGCACAGAGACTAGACTGTTTGAGGTCTGGTCGCTACACCCGAGATCCTCCCGACTGCTACCCCCGTAGCCGCCACCGCGTTTGCCTCGCCCCTTCGGGTTGTCGCACCGCAACACGCGGTCCATACCGCCACCCGTCGGGTCGTCCACACCGGCTAGGGGTTCTCCCTGCGGCTGCCCCGACCCGCGAGCCGCCGCTACACCCGAGTCGCGCTGCCCGTCCACCCCCGTAGCCGCCGCTACACCCGAGTCGCGTTGCCCGTCCACCCCCTTAGCCGCCGCTACACCCAGGCCGTCGTTGCCGCTCGCTCACCCGAGTCGCGCCGTGCCGCCCATCCACCCCCTTCGTCTTCGTCCAGCACCAGCTCATCGCATGTGTCGCCGTCATCTTCTTCGGCCACTTCATCTACTCCGACTACCGTTGGCGACATTGGCCCCATGTCGATTGGCGTAGTAACCGTCATCGAGTCCTCCTCTGGTGGCCCCTTCGACTCCTTCGACATGGCGTACAGCACATGCAGGCCCCCGTCTATGCAAGCCCAGTGCTGGCAACACCAATGTGTGCTTTTGTCCACGACGTGTCCTCGGGCCTGGCAAGTCTGGACCAACGCATCGTCAACATCGACTTCGTCCTTCTACGCATGCCCGGTGCTGGAAACACCGATGCGTGCCTTCGTCCATGATGTGTCCCCGGTCTTGGCAGTAGTTAACTTGTATTGTCCTATACCTCCATACAGGCAATCACTGAAAACTCTTCAGACTTGTTAAAAAACAGAGGGATAGAATACCTTGGTGGATGCCAACTGGATGTGGATGGATGCAGATTATAGAATGTACGGAGGCTGGACTCGGACAGCCGGAGGGCGCTGCCACGCTGGCGAGGCCGGAGCAGTGCGGGAGGCGGACTGACGGAGGGCGCTGCCACGCTGGGGAGGCCGGAGCAGTGCAGGAGGCAGACTGACGGTCTGGCGCCTAGCGGAGGACGCTGGACAGAGCCGAAGGGTGAGGGCAGGGGAGGGAGTGTTGGGGAACGTAGCAATAATTCAAAATTTTCCTACGTGTCACCAAGATCAATCTAGGAGATGCTAGCAACGAGAGAGAAGGTGTGCATCTTCATACCCTTGAAGATCGCTAAGCGGAAGCGTTACAAGAACGCGGTTGATGGAGTCGTACTTGCGGCGATTCAAATCGCGGAAGATCCGATCTAGCGCCGAACGGACGGCGCCTCCGCGTTCAACACACGTACAACCTGGGGACGTCTCCTCCTTCTTGATCCAGTAAGGGGAGAGGAGAAGTTGAGGGAGAACTCTAGCAGCTCGACGGCATGGTAGGGATGGAGCTCGTGGTTCTCCAGCAGGGCTTCGCCAAGCACTATGGAGGATGAGGAGGAGGTATTGGAGGAGGAGAGGGTTGCGCCAGGGGAAGGGGGTGCGACTGCCCTCTCTCTCCCTCACTATATATAGGGGCAAGGGGGTGGAGGAGGCGCCCTAGGGTTCCCTAGGGGAGGGGCGGCGGCCACAGGGGAAACCCTAGATGGGTTTGGGCGCCCCCACCCCTAGGAAACTTGCCCCCCGAGCCGGGAGGGGTGGCTGCCCTAGGGGAGGCGCCCCCACCTCTCCATGTTACGTGAGAGGGGTTGGGAGGGGCGCACAGTCCCTTAGTGGGCTGGTGTGCCCCCTCCCCTTGGCCCATAAGGCCCCCAACGCTTACCGGGGCCTCCGAAACACCTTTCGGTCACGCTGGTCGTCACCCGGTACTCCCGGAACAATTCCGGACTCCAATACCCTTCGTCCAATATATCGATCTTCACCTCCGGACCATTCCGGAGTTCCTCGTCACGTCTGGGATCTCATCCGGGACTCCGAACAACCTTCGGTAACCACATACTATTTCCCATAACAACTCTAGCGTCACCGAACCTTAAGTGTGTAGACCCTACGGGTTCGGGAACCATGCAGACATGACCGAGACATCTCTCCGGCCAATAACCAATAGCGGGATCTGGATACCCATATTGGCTCCCACATGTTCCACGATGATCTCATCGGATGAACCACGATGTCGGGGATTCAATCAATCCCGTATTCAATTCCCTTTGTCTATCGGTATGTTACTTGCCCGAGATTTGATCGTCGGCATCCCCATACCTCGTTCAATCTCGTTACCGGCAAGTCTCTTTACTCGTTCCGTAACGCATGATCCCGTGGCTAACTCCTTAGTCACATTGAGCTCATTATGATGATGCATTACCGAGTGGGCCCAGAGATACCTCTCCATCATACGGAGTGACAAATCCCAGTCTCGATTCGTGCCAACCCAACAGACACTTTCGGAGATACCTGTAGTGCACCTTTATAGTCACCCAGTTACGTTGTGATGTTTGATGCACCCAAAGCACTCCTACGGTATCCGGGAGTTGCACAATCTCATGGTCTAAGGAAACGATACTTGACATTAGAAAAGCTCTAGCAAACGAACTACACGATCTTGTGCTATGCTTAGGATTGGGTCTTGTCCATCACATCATTCTCCCAATGATGTGATCCCGTTATCAACGACATCCAATGTCCATGGCCAGGAAACCATGACCATCTATTGATCAACGAGCTAGTCAACTAGAGGCTTACTAGGGACATATTACGATCTATGTATTCACACATGTATTACGGTTTCGGGTTAATACAATTATAGCATGAACAATAGACAATTATCATGAACAAGGAAATATAACAATAACCATTTTATTATTGCCTCTAGGGCATATTTCCAACAGTCTCCCACTTGCACTAGAGTCAATAATCTAGTTCACATCGCCATGTGATTAACACTCATAGTTCACATCGCCATGTGACTAACACCCAAAGAGTTTACTAGAGTCAATAATCTAGTTCACATCGCCATGTGATTAACACTCAATGAGTTCTGAGGTTTGATCATGTTATGCTTACGAGAGAGGTTTTAGTCAACGGGTCTGCAACATTCAGATCCATGTGTTCTTCGCAAATCTCTATTTCATATTGTAGATGTTGCTACTATGCTCCACTTGGAGCTATTCCAAATGGTTGCTCCACTATACGTATCCGGTTTGCTACTCAGAGTCATCCGGATAGGTGTTAAAGCTTGCATCGACGTAACCCTTTACGCCGAACTCTTCTTCACCTTCATAATCGAGAAACATTTCCTTATTCCTAAGGACAATTTTGACCTCTGTCCAATGATCCACTCCTGGATCACTCTTATACCCCCTTGCCAGACACGTGGCAAGGCACATCGCGGTACACAGCATGGCATATCGTATAGAGCCTATGGCTAAGGCATAGGGGACGACTTTCGTCCTTTCTCTTTCTTCTGCCGTGGTCGAGCTTTGAGTCTTACTCAAATTCACACCTTACAACTTAGGCAAGAACTCCTTCTTTGACTGATCCATTTTGAACTCCTTCAAAAACATGTCAAGGTATGTGCTCGGTGAAAGTCTTATCAGGCGTCTTGATCTATCTCTATAGATTTTATATACCCAACATGTAAGCAGTTTTACATAGGTCTTCCATTGAAAAACTCCATTCAAACAACCCTTTATGCTTTCCAGAAATTCTACATCATTTCTGATCAACAATATGTCATCCACATATACTTATCAAAATGTTGTAGTGCTCCCACTCACTTTCTTGCAAATACAAGTTTCTTGCAAACTTTGTATAAACCCAAATGCTTTGATCACCTCATCAAAGCGTATGTTCCAACTCCGAGATGCTTGCTCCAGTCCATAAAAGGACCGCTGGAGTTTGCATACCTTTTAGCATCCTTAGGATCGACAAAACCTTGTGGTTGTATCACATACAGCCTTTCCTCACGGAAACCATCAAGGAAACTTTGTTTTGACATCCATCTGCCTGATTTCGTAAATCAAAATGCAGCAACTGCTAACATAATTCTGACAGACTTTAGCATCGTATGATTGAGAAGGTCTCATCACAGTCAATTCCTTGAACTTGTCGGAAACTTCTTTGAGACAAGTCGAGCTTCATAAATGGTGACATTACCATCAGCGTGTGTCTTCTTCTTAAAGATCCATTTATTCTCAATGGCTTGCCGATCATCAGGCAAGTCCACTAAAGTCCATACTTTGTTCTCATACATGGATCCTATCTCGGATTTCATGGCTCCTAGCCATTTGTTGGAATCCGGGCCCACCATCGCTTCTTCATAGCTCATAGGTTCATCGTTGTCCAACAACATGACCTTTAAGACAGGGTTACCACTCGGAAGTTGTACACACCCTTGTCGACCTACGAGGTTCGACAGTAACTTGACCTGAAGCTCCACGATCATCATCATTAGCTTTATCTTCAACTGAGGTAGGTGCCACAGAAGCATCTTTCTGTGCTGCGCTACTCTCTGGTTAAAGTAAAGGTTCAACAACCTCATCAATTTCTATCTCCCTCCCACTCAATTCTTTCGAGAGAAACTCTTTCTTGAGAAAGGACCTGTTCATAGCGACAAACACTTTGCCCTCAGATCTGAGATAGAAGATATACCCAATCGTCTTGTTTGGGTATTCTATGAAGACACAATTTTCCGCTTTGGGTTCGAGCTTTTCTGGCCGAAGCCTATCGACATAAGCATCGTAGCCCCAAACCTTAAGAAACAACAACTTAGGTTTCTTCCCAAACCATAGTTCATACGGTGTCGTCTCCACGGACTTAGATGGTGCCCTATTTAAAGTGAATGTAATTGTCTCTAATGCATAACCCCAAAATGATAGCGGTAGATCGGTAAGAGACATCATAGATCGCACCATATCCAATAAGGTTCGATTACGACGTTTGGACACACCATTACGCTATGGTGTTTCAGGTGGCGTCAACTGTGAAACGATTCCACCTTATCTTTAGTGATTGCCAAACTCATAACGCAGACACTCTCCCCCTGATCAGATCGTAGGAACTTGATCTTCTTGTTATGACGATTCTCAACTTCACTCTGAAATTGCTTGAACTTTTCAAACGTTTCAGACTTATGCTTCATTAAGTAAATATACCCATATCTACTCAATTCATCGGTGAAGGTGAGAAAATAATGATATCCACTGCACGCGTCAACACTCATCGGACCGCACACATCAGCATGTGTGATTTCCAACAAGTCACTTGCCCGTTCCATTGTAAAAGAACGGGGTTTTAGTCATCTTGCCAATGAGGCATGGTTCGCATGTGTCAAGTGATTCAAAATCAAGTGACTTTAAAAGTCCATCGGCATGGAGGTTCTTCATGTGTTTTACACCAATATGACCTAAGCGGCAGTGCCACAAGAAAGTGGTACTATCATTATCAACTCTACATCTTTTGGCATCAATGTTATGAACATGTGTATCACTACGACCGAGATTCAATAAACCATTCACATTGGGTGCATGACCATAGAAGGTATTATTCATGTAAAAAAATAACCATTATTCTCTGACTTAAATGAATAACCGTATTGCAATAAACATGATCTAATCATGTTCATGCTCAACGCAGGCACCAATGCAAAAAAAACATTTGTCTAGGTTCAACACTAATCTCGGAGGTAGTGGGAGCGTGTGATGGTGATCACATCAACCATGGAAACACTTTCAACACACATCGTCACCTCGCCCTTAGCTAGTCTCCGTTTATTCTGTAGCTTTTGTTTCGAGTTACCAATCTTAGCAACTGAACCGGTATCTAATCCACATGTGCTACTAGGACTACTAGTAAGGTACACATCAATAACACATATATCAAATATACTTTTGTTGAAGTTGCCAGCCTTCTTATCTACCAAGTATTTGAGACAGTTCCGCTACCAGTGACCGGTCCCCTAATAGAAACACTTCGTCTCGGGTTTGGATTCTTGGGTTTCTTCACTGAAGCGGCAACTGGCTTGCCATTCATGAAGTTTCCCTTCTTCCCCTTCTTTGAAACCAGTGGTCTTGTTAACCATCAATACTTGATGCTCCTTCTTGATTTCTACCTTTACGGCCTTAAGCACAATGAACAGCTCCGGGATCATCTTCCCTTGCATGTTATAGTTCATCACGAAACTCTAGTAGCTTGGTGATAGTGACTGGAGAACTTTGTCAATCACTCTCTTATCTGGAAGATTAACTCCCACTTAATTCAAGCGATTGAAGCACCCAGACATTCTGAGCACATGCTTACTGGCTGAGCTATTCTCCTCCATCTTGTAGGCAAAGATCTTGTCAGAGGTCTCACACCTCTCAACACGGGCATGAGCCTGAAATACCAATTTCAGCTCTTGGAACATCTCATATGTTCCATGGCGTTCAAAACGCTTTTGGAGCCCCGACTCTAAGCCGTAAAGCATGGTGCACTAAACTATTAGGTAGTCATGAGAGCGTGTCTGCCAGATGTTCACAACATCCACAGATGACGCCAGAGGGGTTGGCACACCGAGCGGTGCATCAAGGACAGAAGCCTTCTATGTAGCAGTGAGGACAATCCTCAGACTACGGCCCTAGTCCGCACAATTGCTTATAATATCTTTCATCTTAGTTTTTCTCTAGGAACGTATTTAAACAAGGAGCTTAAGCGCGAGCTATTAATCTACAACATAACTTGCAAAGACAATTTAGATTATGTTCATGATAATTCAGTTCATCTAATCAAATTATTTAATGAACTCCCACTCAGATAGACATCCCTCTAGTCATCTAAGTGATACATGATCCGAATCGACTAGGCCGTGTCTGATCATCACGTGAGACGAACTAGTCATCAACGGTGAACATCTCCATGTTGATCGTATCTACTGTACGACTCATTCAACATTTTAAAAGACTAGTTCAACATTTTAATACTTATTCAACAAATTTTCAAATACTTGTTCAATATTTTTAATACTTATTCAACATTTTTTAAGTACTTATTCAACATTTTTAATACTTATTCAACATTTTGTAAATACTTATTCAACATTTTTTTCCAAATGGTTGATTAATTTTTTTAAATACATGTTCATGTTTTTCATACACATTTGTATTTTTTTTCTGTGTAAATTTTGTGTATACATTAGAATCATTTTCTCTGTATCCATTTAGCGTTTTTGTCAAATGTTGACTAACATTTTATATAAAAAAAATTGTACGTAAAGTCTGATTGTCAGTGCGTTCTTGTTCCCTTGATCTATTATTACATAATGTTAAAAGCGCTTGGTCCGATGGCTCGTTGCAGCGCCTCCTAACGAGGTGACCAGGGTTCGAAACCTGGAATTGCCGAACTACCTTCTTTTTTTTTGAGACATGCCGAACTACCTACTTACTATTTATCTTTTGGTTCACATTGTATATACGCCTCGCGGGCCGGCCCACTCGGGAGCTCGCTTCAGCGAGAGACACGATCGGGCTCGCGTAACGCGAGAAATAGGCGCTCCCAGTAGTCCGTGGCTGCCGTGGAGTTGTTTGGGCTCATTCATGGGCCCAATACGTATATTATATCTACTGTTTTTTGGAAACAGATTCTTGGGTATTCTAGGAATCCCAGGAAGACCCCGGTACCGTTGAGCGGCGGGGGAACAGAGTGAGGCGAAGCGGGCGAGTGGCGGCGGCATGAGACATATGATAGGGGGCGAGTAGCGGTTGCGTGAGATCTATGGCAGGAGGCGCCCGTCGACGGCTTGAGAGCTCTGGCTGGGGGTAAACGGCAGCGCAGGAGTGGCGGCTGGTATCGAGATGCCGAGCGGCGGCGGCACTATGGACGAGCCCCCCAGATTTGATCGTTTAGTTCGGTCCCGGAGTACTACATTGCAAAAATACCAAAGGGTATATCGGTCATTCCACCTAGATTTATCAAGTTTAGTAAATTAAGAAAATCGGTAAAACGCCAATGAGGGCAAATGAACAAGAAATTAATGTAAATTACATATAAGCCTAAATAAAATGCGCCAAATCATCAAGTCCCCAACTAATACGGGGAAAATGATCAAATCCCTTGTATATGTGAATTGATTGAGGATTTTTTTTCCAGTGAGGCACGAATAAGGATTTTATTTTAACACAAGAATATTACAGAGGTAATATAATAGTATTACGTAGGACAATATTACAAATGTGATTATTAAGGTTACAATCAAATAATAAAATGCCTCTTGATCAATCTATTCGAAGTTTACCCAAAAGTTAACGAAGACCGGTAAAAAACCGAAGTGTAAAAAAAACCGTTTTAAAAGCCGAAAACGTGTGCGGAAAATTAAAAAAAAAACAAAATCCGGAGGGAGCGCCCAGAGCGCGACATGTGGCAGGCGGCTGAGAGTGCGCCAAGTGGCGCTGATTCTCGCGAGGCTCCCGAAGGAGCGCTTGTTAATTAGTTGCTCTCCCCAGCGCGCACCCCGCGCTGCCTTGGCGCCAATCTTGGCTGGCCCATGTGCGGGCCGGGATGCTGCCTATTTTTTTCCTTCTTTGCCTTTTTTTCTTTCTTTTTCCATAATTCGGGATATCAAAAGGTTCCATATTTCAGAAAAAGTTACGAATTTTGAATAAAATAATCGTGAATTCATAAAAATACTCATGATTTTAAACATGTTTTCGGGAATTTTAAAAAAATTAACAGTTCAAGAGAACGTTCACGAATTTGTACAAAAATGTTCAAGAATTTCAAAAATATTCATGAATATAAAAAATGTTTATGATTTCTTTCGCGATTTCAAAAAATGTTCATGATTTAAAAAATTTAAAAGAATGTTAATGATTTCAAAATCTGTTCGCAAATTATTAAAATGTTCATGATTTCAAAAAATGTTCGTGATTTCAGAAAATGTTCATGATTTAAAAATTTTAAGAAAATTTTAATGATTTCAAAAACTGTTCGCGATTTTAAAAAATGTTCATGATTTCAAAAATGTAAAAGAATGTTAATGATTTCAAAAAATGTTCACGATTTCATAAAATGTTCGCGATTTCATAAAATGTTCATGACTTCAAAATTTAGAAGAATGTTAATGATTTCAAAAAATGTTAACGACGGCCCAAGAAGGTTCCGATGGTGGTCATGGCTTCAAGAGCTCGGTGCGGTTGGGAAAGAAAGAGGGGTGTGGGGGAGGAAAAACGAGAGGAAGGAAGGGCGACAGTGGAGGCCTGCCTTGACGGCGAGCTGCGGTTGAGGGTGCGGACCAGTCGCAAGCACGAGAGTCATGCGTGGGGCGATCGTCTCCCCCTGGTGGAGCTGAGAGACAAATGAAAGAACTGGGAAGGAGATGTGATGCCGCGCGAAGTTTCTAAAAAAGGGCGTGTGTTCTGCAGGACCATGGGACACGTGTCGATCGGTGGAGGAGGTCGACATAAAAATACGATTCGTGGGTTGAACGCAATCATTTCTTATATGATTTTAGCAGCTTCCCGCGGCGGACGAAAATAATCCTATATAGTGAACAAACAAAAAAATTAAAGAAACGTGCCTTACTTTATTTTATTATAGATTAATAATTAATAACTTAACATTAAAAATTAAAGTATAGAAGTGTCATTGTGGCCAGATGATTGGCGCTCGCACATGCTGACGAGCTTAAAATGCAATAGGTTCGAACGGGGATTCCCTTTTTTGCACACCTTTTCCTATTTTGATTTCTATTTTAAATTTTTAATTCCTACGGTACGTCTTATATAAATCTAATTGTCCTCGTTAAAAGTCAAACGTCACCTGGTCTAGTGGCCATTTATGCGGCCAAATCGAGAAGATTGTGTGTTCAATTGCTTAGGATTTTCTACGGAGACAAATAAAATGCACCCGCAAAAAATTGCAACAATGCTTTCTGAAGGAAAAAACACTGTAGGCAGGCTACCACCGCCTCAACCAGTGAGGGTGGGCCCTCGCCATGTTGGCATGCCACGCGTGCACGGGGTACATCCAGATACGGTAGGAAACATCGTATATGAATAGGAGGGCAAGTTAGACAATAAGAAAATATGTATTTTGCAATTGTATGCACCAAACTGGCCGTACAAGTTCTAAGACTCCGGGAGTATTTATCTCTTGTCTTTAGTCTAAAATAAGAATAGAGTCACATATTAAAACGTTTCACAAATTGTTTCTAAGCATAGAGTCGCACATTAAAACGTCTCACAAATCGTCTCTAAGAATAGAGTCGCACATGAACACGTCTCAAAAATCGTCTCTAAGTTAATTAAAATTAAATACTTATTTTATTGAAGGCTAATTACAATTAAAAGTTGTGGCGCTCTGAAAACGTCTTAAGAAGCGTCTTTAGGTCGCTAGTGTTCATGAGTGTAGAGACGAATAAAAAAGCGACCCAGAAAAAGCGACCATACGCGATGTTTTTGTTGTAGTGTCTTCTTCGCTGCGAGAGATTTGTCTCTGAGCGAAGAGTTAGCATTACTTGTTCCTCAAGTAATGTTACCGTTGCTCCAAAATCCGACCGTCGTGAACGTGTCGGTTGGCCATTGGCTGGACCACGTGTCCAAAATGCTCATTTCTCACCAGGGAAGGTTGCGGCTATAAATAGCCACCCCGCACCGGCGTTGTCCGGTGGCTGCTCCATTTGATTATGAGAAGATTGTTGAGCAACCCCCTCTCTGCGTGATTTGAGTTTAAAATCCACTGAGAGAAAACCCCTAGAGCCGGAAAATTAGATAGTTGTTCAGCATCACTCGAATCTAAGTCCAGTACGCTCCGCCTATTACTCTTGAGAGCGGTAAACTCTCTAAACGGTTAGGTGTCAATTTATTCAGAGACCAAGATTAATTGTAGTTCTCGAAGAAGAAGTCTGTAAAGGTTCGGAGATCGCCTCAAGTATCTACCACGAGTGATCGACACTGGTTGATGAACCAATTGTCGAGGAGAATAGGGCGAAGAGAGTTTATCTTCCATGTTAAGTCACAACCCCTCCAACTAGACGTAGTCCTTGTGTAGAAGGACGAACTGGTTGAACAAATACCCTATCGCCATCGAGCATCATTGGTTACCTCTGCTACCCATATTTACATTCGATATGTTTTTCTTCATGTGATTTGTCTCGATGCATGTTTTAGTTTCCATTCGGTATTTAGTTTTAGCTCGCCGTTGTTTGTTTTTCATTCACTCCGCTGCTGGGTTCCGAGAGTTTTAAGATTTTCGAAGAAATTTTAAAACTCCCATTCACCCCTCTGGTAGACATACTTCGTTCCTACACTTGGCACCTCCCCTCTCGCTACTCCTCCCACCTCTTCGCAGATGCTTGGAGAAGCCCTGCCGGAGTTCGACCATAAGCTCCATCACCACGCCGTCGTGCTGTTGGCCTAGATCCCATCTACTTCCCCCTCTTGCTTGTTGGATCAAGAAGGGGATATGTCCGAGCTGTATGTGTGTATATCTCGAAGGTGTCGTTCGTGCGGTGTTGGACCGGATTGGATCGTGAAGAAGTACGACTACACCAACCACATTCATTAGAACATTTCCGCTTTCGGTCTACAATGGTATGTATAATTTCCCCACTTATTGCTAGTATCTAGTAGATTAGATCTTAGGTGAATCGTCATCCCGTAGGAATCTTTATTGTTTCCGATGCAACGATTCCCATCAGTTTTGATCGAACTAAAATGTTCAATCTGGGGAACGACCCTACCAAACGTTTCATTCGGTTTGGCGCCTCCCCAAACCGAACGTGTAGCTGTTATCGGCATCCTTTTTATATTATTAGAATTTTAATTCTAAAAAAGACCGAGAAGGTTGAATTTTTGGCCTGGAAAGCCGAAAACAATGCGGGATTGACCCACAACTGTGCCGGGCTGATCCCCGAGGCCAGGCCTTCGGGTAGGCACCACAAGTCCCTTTTATAAAAGAGCCGACATAGTTGTGCAGTGCCAGACCTTTTTACAGTCGGGCCATGTCGTGCCGCGCCAAGCCGGCCCATGCGGCCAGGTCTGATCACAACTGAAAAAAAAGTGTGTTAAAAAGATGCTATCTCAAGAGTGCTATATAGGATAAATGTTGAAATGAAGAGATAAATTAGAATAAAAGACTTGTATCTGTTAATTAAAAGATGATCTATTACCGATCTCATCACATATTTAGGAATATCAGTCACTAGACTAGAGATAAGGCTAAGAGATAACCCATTGTACACCCTTTCTATTGCTTTCTCTATATTACTTGTGGCCTTAAGATAAATTTGTCTTATAAACAACTGTACATGCTCTTAGGATACATTGACCGCTTAAGGTCATGTCCCTCATCCTCTTGATTAGGAAACCACCAGCCTCTCTCCACCCCTCCCCCGACGAACCAATACACCTGGTTTCCACGACCTTGGCGAGGCACACATCAGTCTGCATCCTGTTTTTTTCTTGTCCAGAGTCACGTGCCCCATCCTCTCTCCTCATTTTCCCCACGCTTCCATTCTTATTCCCCATGAAAGAACAGAATGCTTTCGACCATCACAGGGCCTGCAATGGCTACTCTATTCGGGTGAAATATGTACAGATCTAGCGATCATGTGGGAGAAGCAAATGTAAAAAGACGTACCAGGATGTAGAGGAAGAAGAGAGAGAAAAGAGAGGTGTGATTCCTCTTCTTCTTTACCTTGATTGCAACTTTTACCTTCATTTGTTTCTTCACCTTGACCGCCCCTCCTAAAAAATTTGATCCATCCATCTTATCTTCGTGTTTCCCACATGTCCAAGAGACACATGCAAAAAAAAAACACATGGCATTGAGGAGGTGTGTGCAACTTTGTGTTGGTTTTGCATGCACCTCCTCCACATGATCCAACCAACTTTTGTTGCGCAACGTGCAACAACTGTTATACATGAAAATAACATACATGGCTATATATTTGATTTCTTTGCACATAGTAGAGAAGATATATCCTACGTTCTATTAAAAAAAAGAAACACATAGCTAAAAGACGTAATAGTGTTTTGGTTTTGCGAGCAGTCAACTCTCCAAAAGCTGCGTCGTCTTCATAGTTGCAGAAAAGAGTGTGCGCGTGCTTGTTAAAAGCTCGTCCACCATCACGTATCGGGGACATGAAAAGGAAAACAATAGTGCCCTGCATGTTACTGTTTGTATGTTGCACCATGACAACAACATACATGAGTACATAAAATTGTTTGCAAACTTGCGTGTTCACATGTGAAACTTGAATAAACCCCATGTGTGTAACTATGAAAACCATAAAAAGCACACTTGACAACATGCTAGGTCCTTTCATTGCACCTAGCTTGGTCATAGTGTGCAACTTATGTGTCCATTTGTGCAACTTGAATAACCTCTGCGTGCAACTATGAAAACAGAAAATTGCGAAGAATCCATTTGGGGTGTTGGTGAATTCGACGGCGGCCATATTAATCCAACATGGTGAGCTTCTACGATGGCCCAGCCTGGCTAGGCCATCGGAGAAGACGATGTTGATGCATGGCCCTAGACAACAGCAAGTTCGATCTCTGATCTGGACTTGGCGTACAACCGCATGGCAATTTTGTGTAAGGTGTTCTTAGGGTGTCTTTGTGTTTGGCTAGGGAGAATTTGTCGGGGCTTTTCCCTGTTTTAAAATAAATGTTCTCCCCACCCTATCCCCGTTCCGTTGGTGTCCTCATCAACGACGGAGTGCGTGTAGTTTTGTGTCTTTGGTGGCTCTTCTGGGATCCGGTCGGTTTAGATTTCTGGTGGTTTCGCTTGAAATTTGTCGACTTTCGTGGTATTCGAAGTTTCTATAGGCTCTTATTGACATTCTCTTCTCTGAGGCAGTGATTTGCTTTGCAGATTGTGGCCATCGCTATGTCCTGGTTCGCATCAACGACTTCGCCGGTCGCTGCTTTTACAAGCTTCCGGGTTTCAAGAAGTTTGCTCTGTCAAGGCGGAGGCCCAGAGACGGCATCGAGCTTTGCTCATGGCACGCCGTTGATGGATGCAGGAGGAAGAAGACTTGAGCACCCTAAGGTTTTGATTTTTTTCTCGAATACGCACGAATGTGCGTACATATATTAAAAGAAGGAGAGGGAAAGACACCCCGTCCACGGTTATTTACAACACGCTTATACAACGCATTTCACCCCACATCATCTTAACGGATTACTCGCCCTCGATCCACCCATCTACTCCTACAAAAGCGATCCGAATGTCTTCATGTAGAATGCCCGCTTGTCTCCATGCCACACACTCGGAGGCAATCCGTCGTAGGATATGCTGCTCGTCGGTCTCATTTTTGTATGAATGTGTTGGTAAGGTATTGTGATTCTTAATATATGCCTTAGTAGGACTTTAAAAAATATATAGAAACGATTCAGCAAAGTTTAGAAAATAGTTTGGAAAAAATGAAACAAAGTAGATCATCAACCATCTTGTCCCCAACTTAAAAAAAAACATCTTGTCCCCATGACGAATGTTCAAAAGAAATAAAGAAATGTCCCCACGAAGATGGTCTCGTGCTCATCAGTGAGCCTGTGATTGCGGTATGCCGGCACTCTTCCTTCCACGTAAACGCACCCAGAAACACCACGCCGCCGCCCGAGCCCAACCCTCGCCAAATCGCCAATAGCCCCCACAAAGCTCCACCCGACCCACCACCCGCAAATCCTAACCCTAACGCTCCTGGCCATCACCGCGGCCGCCATGGTGAGCGAAGCCGCCAACGCCGGCATCGACCGCGTGCTGTGGACGGAGGCCGAGATCGCCACGCGGGTCGCCGAGGTCGCCTCGGAGCTCGCCGCCGACATCCGCCGGCTCGCGGAGCCGGCTGTCGTCGTGGGCGTCGCCACGGGGGCGTTCCTCTTCCTCGCTGACCTGGTGCGGCGCGTCGACGTGCCGCTCGCCGTCGACCTCGTGCGCGTCGAGTCGTATGGCGACGGCACCGAGTCCAGCGGCCGGCCCCGGGTCACCGCTGACCTCAAGGTCGACGTCGCCGGGAAGCACGTCGTGGTGGTTAGTGCCTCGAGCCTCACTTTTTTTCCACGTTTGTGTGGCCGCGGCGTTCGTGTCCACCAGGCGTTATCTGCTTAGGCTCGTCCTTTTCTGTGATTGTTGCTTTCGTTGTGGTCCTATACAAGGTTTTGGGTCATGCACCGGCGAGAGCTGGGGAATTTCCGCTACCCAAGCAAGTAGAATCACGCTACCCAAGCAAGTAGAATCATAGAACTACAAAGAAGTGACGCTTTGTCCCTTGAATCACCTAGTAGTTTAATCTGGTTGTGTCATCTGAACTGGCGTGTCACATTGTTCGGCAGAATTGAGTTTCTTGGTAGCTTACTAAATGCTGAATTTTAGTTGTACCAACATGACTCCATCCAAGGAATGAACGTTTGTTTCCTGGTCTTAGGCAGTGAATTCTCTCCCACATTGTTTATTGTGGTAGAGTTGAGCTTGTTGGGAGTTGACTAGATGCAGAATTTTAGTTATATAAACAATATCACTACATGACTGGGAAATCGAAGGAACAAACATTCTTTCCCTGGTCTTACGGAGTGAATGCTCTCCCTCTGTCGATCTGGAGAAGAAGCAACATGAGGAAGAGGCGGAAGGGGAGCTAATCATCCGGGTCTGGGGAATAGGAAATTTGAGTAAGAAGTGGTAGGAGGGGCTGGAGGACGTGATGAGCAACTCTGGCCACGGTGTTCTGGACTACAGCGAGATGGGGGTGGGAGGAACTCATCACCACCGGATGGGTAATTCTAGCGACACCCTGTGACGGTGATTACAGCCAGCGACTGTGACTGGAGAGGAAGAAATGGGAGGTGGTGGCTAGGGTTCGGCCAGTAAGGCTGCAGCTGTACAGCGAACTCTGCACTTATAGTAGTTTCCTTACAAGAAGCCCTTTTTTCTGTATAAATAACTGGCAAGAACCTGGCTCCTTTTCTCAGTAATCTTTTAGTAACTTGAAATATTGACTGTTGGATGAAGCCAGTCAGACGGTAGAGAGTTAGCAAATCCAAGCACTGTTGGCTTTTGGATATCGTCTTCACTAAACCTGATTCTGCTAAGATTCCCTGGATGAGCTTAAGCACAATGCATGATATGCACAAAACTGCATTTCTCTTTGTTCTAAACTCTTCCATAGTTCTCTTCTTTTTTCTTCTAAAAAATGAATTGAAATTCCTTTTTTCTAATTTTTACGGTTTACTTTATGACTTTTTTGCTTCAAGGTTATGGCAATACCTTCATGAAGTCCATTTGTAGCTACTCTAAACTGCAATACGAGATACTTAATATACAAATATGCCGGATATATTTCACATTAGTTTTATGTAGTATAACCAGTCTTTGAATATGTTGTAGCTGTAATTTGTTTTTTCAATACGATGATGTATGAGAATTAAATCTACATCTTGTACTTCATGCATATGAAGGACTAGAATATCATCAAAGAACTAGCCATGGACAGGGGTGCGTGGAAGTTAGCTATCCACGTGCCAGAACCATGACTTGATTTTGTGATCTTGTGTGTTTCAACTCTAGCCTGCCCCAATTTGTTTGGGACTGAAAGGCTTTGTTGTTCTTGTTCTTGTTCTTGTTCATGGACATGTTACTCCAAATTTACTGTGTGTACCTAAGTGGTGCTGGTGGGTTGGGCGGTGGTGGGTGTTATGTCCATTTGTTTTGACTGCGAGTCTGTTCTGGTGATTATCCATTCATTGATGATGGTTTTGCATCTTGCAGGTTGAAGATATTGTGGACACAGGGAATACTGTTTCCTGTCTCATTGCCCATTTACAAAAGAAAGGAGCACTGTCCATATCAGTTTGCACTTTCCTGGACAAACCAGCAAGGAGGACAGTCGATTTTCAGCTAGTGGGGGGTGGAAAATTTTACAGAGGCTTCGAGGTAGAAAGATCACCCCCTTTAACATTCTGCTATATGGCACAAAGCCAAACTTGGAACCTAAAGTCCTTAGAGGCTACTCCCTCCATTCCTAAATATAAGTCTTTTTAGACATTTCAAATGGACTACAACATACGGATGTACGTAGACATATTTTAGAGTGTAGATTCACTTATTTTGCTCCGGATGTAGTCACTTGTTGGAATCTCTAGAAAGACTTATATTTGAGAACGGAGGGAGTACTTTGTAAAATCAATTATGATTTTAGTTTGCCTCCTCCATCTATAGCAAATCGTACTGACAAGCTATCCTACAGTATCAGTCCCTTAATTAATCGCCAAACTGTTTGTGTTCCTCTGCAGTGCCCCGACAGCTTTGTTGTTGGCTATGGTATGGATTATGCGGAGCTCTACCGCAACCTGCCCTATGTTGGAGTTCTCAAGCCTGAGATGTACAGTAAGAAAACTGACAACTAGGCCGGAAGCAGACAAGACTTGCAACCCCTTTTGCAAGAGCACATAAATTTTGAAGAAACACAAACATTTCGGTTTTTATATTTGTAGGCAAATTGTGCTTAATTTTGCACAAGACATGTTCCTTTCTTCATTTGGGCTGAGGGAATTATTCTGTTCCTCTAAATAAGCATAACACGAAGCATTTTGCCCATATGCTGCAACCATGAAGAAAATCTATCTGGTTGTATGACATGTTCCGTCGTCCATTCACAGATCACAACTGGTCTGCTTGTAAGCTATATACTCGTCAAGTTCCTGCAAAAAAATTAGAGAGTGTTTATCTCCTTATTTATTGTGATGAGAACAAAAGGGTTTTCCAGAATCGTAGTGGGGTTTTCCAGAATAGAGTACCCGCAGGCCGTTAGAAACTTTGAAATGCTATTTCCTTTTTGATGGATATTTTTCTTCTGTGGAACATGAGGTTGAAGTGTCCCACTCGGGATGTAGTGTGCCACTGCAATCCCCCTGTCCTGTCCTCTTTTTCCTCGTTGTGGCCACAGCTCCGGCCATGGCGATGAGCTTCTTGTCCACCGCTAACGCATCGTTCGTGCCCTTCCGCCGCCTCTCCCGCCACAAGCCCACCGCCACCCCCTCGCTCCAGTTCCCCACCAATCGGCGCCGCTCACCCTCCTGCTCCCTTCTCCCTCCCCAGCACCGGCGCCTCTCCTCTTCCAAGGCCCCCACCACCAACCTCCTCTCATCAATCACGGCCGCCTCGAGAACACTGCTCTTCCTGCTCGTCGCCTCCATCCTCTCCCTCTCCGGCGTCCGGCGCCCCCTCCCGTCACTCGCCGCCCCTCCCCCACCCACGCAGCAACCGCAAGACGACACCAAGGGGCAGCAAGAAGAAGAACCCGACCAAGGGGATCAGGAAGAGGAGGACGAGGCGGAGTGGTTTCGGAAGGAGGAGGAGGAGGTGGAGGCGGCCTGGATGCAGCCAAGCGACGAGGAGGAGGAGGAAGAGGACGATGACGAGGTCCAGATGTACCTGGAGGTCCTGAGCGAGGACCCGGGCGACGTGGACGCGCTCAAGTGCGTGCTCTTCGCCAGGATGCGGCGCAAGGACTGGGGCGGCGCGCTGCGCTACGCGGCGCAGCTGCGGGAGGCCGAGCCCGGCGAGGTGGAGTGGCGGCTCATGGAGGCGCTGCTGCACGAGCTCAACGGGGACATCGCCACCGCCGAGCGGCTCTTCCAGGAGGTCCTCGCGGAGAAGCCCCTCCTCGTCCGGGCTCTCCATGTGGGTACACACACGCACGCTTTCTTCCTTACTCTCAGTTTGCTCTTGTTAATACGATGATTAGACTGGTCACACTCTATGTGTTAGGAAGATCCCTTTTGGGAAATGAAATCATTATTGGTAGGAGCTCAAGAGAAGAGTAATTGTACCATGAGCATAGGAAGATCCCTTTTGGGAAATGAAATCATTATTGGTAGGAGCTCAAGAGAAGAGTAATTGTACCATGAGCATTGTTGCAAATCGCCGTAATCTTTTCTAGAGTATGGCAACTTCTAGATGCCAATTTTGTAACAGTACAATGCTAAAATTTCTCAAGGAGAAACACCAATTTAAATTTCTCATACTGTCTAATCTTTGACGACTGGTGCTAATCAGTAGATTTGCATTTGATTAAGAGGGAGCCAAAACTAGGTCTTGCATTTTGTGAAGGTCAAAGGATTTTGTTTGTGTATATACACTACAACAAAGCTCTTCTTGTTTATGTATTGGATGACAGCTGATGTACTATTGGTTAAGCCCTGGTACGCATAAATCCACAAGGGAAACACAGCTGTAGTAGAGTTCGTATGTGAGAGATGTTTGATCCGCATTTGTATTTCAGGCCTTTGCAGCATGCACCGGGCGGTACTGCAACTTGCCATTCTGGTTTTATAACAAGGACAGGTTGCAAATTTGCAATGCGATCATCCATTAGTGAAACTCGCCTTTTACTGCAGTCTTTCCTGGTGTGACATTTACAAACCTAGCTGATGTTTTCCTTTCCACATTCCCCATCTTTGCAGGGACTCGCATTGTGCATGCATAAAAGGCTCGAAGGTCCAACTGTTTTCGAGATGCTGGAGAAAGCTTTGCAACTTGCAGTATCCGAGGAAAGGGTCCCAGAAGAGCGCAACATAAAGCTTCTGATTGCACAGATGCATGTTGTCAAGGTAACAGATCATACCAAAGTCCTGAGCACACGGCACGTTTTGAAGGAGCCTAAACTACGAACGGCAGGAGGAGAACTCGGTTTGGGGCAACTGATTTCATTGATTGGAATAGTTGCTATAAATAGCCTTACAAACAGCTCATGTCTTGCACAAGAAGAATAGCAAGATCAGGCCGAGATCTGTTAGAGATATCCACAATATCTAAACAATAATTAGGCTATCTGTTAACACCCCGCCGCAGTCGATACGTTGGCGCTAGGCAAAACGCATAGACTGGACCGGAATGACTGAAACGACGCCGTAGGGAGTCCTTTGGTCATGATATCAGCCAGCTGCTGAGTAGTAGGCACATGAACGACCCGAAGTTCGCCGAGAGCCACCTTCTCGCGCACAAAGTGAATGTCTAACTCAATGTGCTTCGTTCGTCGATGATGAACTGGATTGGTAGACATGTACACCGCTGAGATATTATCACAAAAGACCACCGTGGCTTTGGAGGGAGGTGAACCGAGCTCATCGAGGAGTTGCCTGAGCCATACACAATCAGCAACGGCATTGGCAACAGCACGATACTCAGCCTCGGCGCTCGAGCGCGAGACAGTGGGTTGGCGCTTGGAAGACCAGCTCACGAGAGCACCGCCAAGATAAACACAGTAGCCGGAGGTAGAGCGCCGTGTGTCCGGGCAGCCTGCCCAGTCCGCATCCGAGTAAGCGACGATGTCGAGTGGAGAGGAGCTGTGGAGCAGGAGACCGGAGCTCGTAGTGCCGCGGACGTATCGGAGAATACGTTTGACGATGGCGAGATGACCGTCACGCGGATCGTGCATGTGTAAGCAGACTTGCTGACGGCATATGCAAGATCAGGACGCGTCATGGTCAAGTATTGAAGGGCACCGGCGAGGCTTTGGTACTCGGAGGGATCGGCAACCGGGTCACCAGTGTCGGCGGCAACCTTGGGAAGGGTGTCGACAGGCGTGGTGGCGGTCTTACACTGCAACATGCTGGCGCGCTGGAGGATCTCCTCGGCGTACTGCTCCTGACCGAGGAAGAAGCCACGAGACGTACGACGCACACGGATCCCAAGGAAGAAGTGCAAGGGCCCCAGGTCCTTCATTGCGAACTCGACCATGAGTTTGGCAATGAGATCGTGGAGCAGTGTCGAGGAGGAAGCCGTCAAGACGATGTCGTCAACATATAGCAGGAGATACGCCACGTCAGTTCCCCGCCGTAGTATGAAGAGCGAAGCGTCAGAACGAGAGGCGGTGAAGCCAATGGTGACGGCGAAGGTGGCGAAGCGCTGAAACCACGCGCGCGGCGCTTGCTTCAAGCCATAGAGAGACTTGACGAGCTTGCAGACGTGATCCTTGCGATGAGCATCGACAAAACCGGCCGGCTGGTAGCAGTAGACCTGTTCGTTGAGGATGCCATTGAGGAAGGCATTCTTCACGTCCAACTGGTGCACAACCAGTTACGGGAGGACGCGAAAGTAAGCACAGTGCGAATCGTTGCCGGTTTGACGACCGGCAAAAAAGTTTCGCCATAGTCGACACCAGGACGTTGGGCAAAACCACGAACGACCCAGCGTGCCTTGTACCGCTCGAGGGAGCCGTCCTCGCGGGTCTTGTGCCGGAAGACCCATTTGCCGGTGACGACGTTGGTGTGGGGAGGCCGAGGGACCAACGTCCAGGTGGTGTTCGACGAGAGGGCGTCGAATTCCTCCTGCATCGCCTGGCGCCAGTTGGGGTCGCGGAGAGCTTCCCGGACGGAGGATGGGAGGGGCGACACCGTCGTGGTGGCGACAAGTCCGTAGCGAGGGTTCGGCTTGAAGACGCCATGCCGAGCGCGAGTGACCATGCGGTGGCGGGGAGGCGACGAAGCAGGCGCCGAGCTGGAAGGCGCGGCGTCGGGCGTCAGGGATGCGGAGCCACGGGCAGCGCGGACGTCCGGCGTCAGGGACGCAGAACCGCGTGTCGAGGAAACCGAGCCACGGGCCGAAGAATCTGAGCCGCGGGCCGAGCCGCGGGCTGAGCCGGCGTCGGGCGTCAGGGACGCGGAGCCGCGAGCTGGCGTCAGAGACGTGGAGCCGCGAGCTGAGGAGGCCGAGCCGCGGGCCGTGGATGGTGAAGAAGAGCGGCCCAAGGACGATCCGCGCGGGAACGGGCTGCATGGCCCGTTACTGTGGCATGCAGGGGGCGCCACATGATCGTCGTAAGCCGGAGGAGGAGCGTCGTGGCTGTCGCGTGATGGAGATGCCGGGGCGATGCTGAAGTCCAGGGAGCTGAAAGGAAACACTTTTTCCACAAAGGTAACATGCCGTGAGAAAATAATGCGCCGAGTCAGTGGATCATAGCAGCGATACCCTTTGCGCCCGTCCGGATAGCCGAGAAAAACACAAGGAGTAGAATGGGGTGCGAGTTTGTGAGGTGCGGTGGCAGTAAGATTGGGATTGCACAGGCAGCCAAACACGCGAAGAGACTTAAAATCGGGGGCACGACCGTGAAGAAGCTCGTAGGGAGTGGTAATGATGTTGGCTGTGCATGGGCGGCGATTGAGAAGGTATGTGGAGGTGGCGAGAGCCTCAGCCCACCATGGGTATGGCATGGATGCATGTATAAGGAGAGTGCGGACACCATCATTGAGTGTACGAAGGATACGTTCGGCCTTGCCATTTTGTTGGGAGGTGTATGGGCAGGTGAGGCGAAGAAGAGTTCCATGGGCGGTAAATAGAGCACGGTTTGCAGTGTTGTCGAATTCTCGTCCATTGTCGGTCTGAAAAGCTTTAATGGAGGATGAGAACTGCGTGCGAACATATGCATAGAACGCCACAAGACGAGCATGAACTTCAGACTTATTACGAATAGGAAACGTCCAAGTGAAGTGGGTAAAGTCATCCAATATAACAAGATAATATTGAAAACCTGAGATGCTTAATACAGGACTAGTCCATAAATCGCAATGACAAAGCTCAAAAGCAGCAGATGTTTTGGTGGTAGAGGAAGCAAAAGGGAGTCTAGTGTGTTTGCCCAAACGACATGCATCGCAGTGCGTGGGTAAACTTTTATTACAACTGAATTTGAAATATTTGGATGCATTGGCCAAAGCTTCAACGCCGGGGTGTCCAAGCCGCTGATGCCACAAAGTTGCAGAGACGGTGGCGAGGAAGCATTGGGGCGTCTGCACGAAGGGGTAGAGGTCGCCGGTGGAGTTACATCGGTGAATAACTCGTCCCGTTGCCAAATCCTTGATAGAGAAACCAAAAGGGTCAAATTCAATGGAAACAAAATTATCACGTGTAAAAGCACGGACAGACACTAGATTTTTGATGAGTTTAGGAGAAATAAGAATGTTTAGAAGGGAGAGAGGGCGAATGGGTGTTCGAAAGTGAACGGAACCAGTACCGGTGATAGGAAGAAAGGAGCCATCACCGACAATGATATGAGAAGGAAAATTGGGAGGGCGAGGGGAGAGTGGTATACCGGAACCGGAGCCCATGTGAGAGGAAGCACCACTGTCGAGGACCCACTCGCTGCCTTGTCCTGCTTGCGCTTGAAGGGCCATCTGGTTCAGCGCGGCGATGAGGGCCGACTGATCCCACTGTGGTGGAGGGGCAGCCGGAGGAGCGGTCGGCGCGGCGTGGACGGCGAGGCCGTGGGGAGCGGCCGGGGTAGGCGGACGTGCGCCGGGAGTGGCCCCGAGGATGCCGGGACCCGCCCAGGCCTGGAACGTGCCAGCGAGGGCAGGTGCAGGCGGGTGCGGAGCAGGTGAACGCGTGCCCACGGCGGGAGGGGCGAACGAAGCCGAGGCGCTGGGAGCGGCCCCCTTCTTCTTTTTCTTCTTGCCCTGACCGGGAGCGGTGGGAGGGCTGGCGTGGGGAACGCCCGCACCGTAGAAGCCCGCTGGCGTCGGGTTGAAGTAGGGAGGCGGAGTAGGGTTGGTGTAGGCTGGCATGGGAGCGCCGGCGGCCTGAAACGCGAGATGCGCCTGGGCTAGGAGTGCGTTGTGGGCGACGATGCGAGCACGGCGGCCGAGGTGCCGCTCTTCCAGGAGCAGGAAGTTGCGGAGCTTGATGAAGGACGGCAGGCGACCGCGCGTCACGTGCGGGACGGTGTGCTGCAACTGCTCGTTGAGGCCGCGGAGGACGTTGTGGACGAGGTCGCGATCACGGACGCGAGAGCCAAGGTCGCCAAGCATGTCGGCCATCTCCTTCATCTTGGAGGTGTACTCGACGACAGAGAGGTCGCCTTGATTGAAGCCGTGAAAATCGTCGCGGAGGTAGATGGCGCGCGTGTCGCGATTGTCGCGGAAGACGCTGCGGATGGCGCGCCAAAGAGAGACGGCGGTGGCGTTGTGCGGCTCCACGATCGCCAGAGTGGAGGCCGTGACCGTGGCGTCGTACCACGAGACGATGGCGAAGTCGTTGAGCACCCAGTCAGAGGTGCCCTGGGCGGGGGAGCCGTCAATGTGATCCCGAAGCCTGAACTTGGAGAGGGTGGTGAGGAATTGGCGGCTCCAGATGCCGTAGTTCTCCTTCTCATAATCCAACGTGACGAGGATGTGGTCACGGATGCGGAGAGCCTGCAGCTGCAGGGTGGGAAGGGTTTGAGTTGCGACGGGGATGCCGAACTGTTTGAAGACATCGTCGTCGGAGTCCGAGGAGGCGGAGGTGTAGCCGAGCAAGCTCATGGCAGCGGGAGGGGAGGTGGCGGCGGAAGCTGGAGAGGATACGATGCGATCTAGGTATCTGATACCATGAAGGAGCCTAAACTACGAACGGCAGGAGGAGAACTCGGTTTGGGGCAACTGATTTCATCGATTGAAATAGTTGCTATAAATAGCCTTACAAACAGCTCATGTCTTGCACAAGAAGAATAGCAAGATCAGGCCGAGATCTGTTAGAGATATCCACAATATCTAAACAATAATTAGGCTATCTGTTAACACGTTTTCTGATTTCTAATGGAATTCCCTCCCGCCTTCGTGGCGCTGCAGGGTGACCTGGATCTTGCATCAGAGAAGCTGAGAACTCTTATTAACGAGGATCCAAGGGATTTTCGGCCTCATCTTTGCCAGGTATTCCTTGACCATTTGCAGGTTTGATATGTTCCCGGGCTCCCATTCTGAGGTCTCTCTTTCCGCTGTGTTTCTTCGTTGCAGGGCATTGTATATGCACTTCTGGACAAAAAGGAAGAAGCAGACGAGCAATTTGACGTGTACAGAAGCCTTGTGCCGGATGAGTTCCCGGACAAGAGTTTTATCAATGATGTTATACTATCGGCCAAAGTGGAGTCAAAAGATCGGCTACAGAAGGACTTTAGATCAGAGTACCTATCTAAAAAGTGAGACCTGAGGTTTTCCTATACCTGAACGGCTCATCATACTTAGTGAGGTAGTTCTAGATCGTTGCGTATTTCTGCGCATACAGTTACACAAGTGCAACGTTGCTATAATGAAGATAAGTGAAGGAGATGTGGATCTCCTGTAACCTAACCAGGTTCCTACAACTTTTAGCTCATTTGTTAATCCTCAAACGCTTGCCACACAACCATGAATTGCATATACATGCGCATGAAATGCTTAAGACCTTCTAATTTCTGACAGAGATGCACCGTTTTGTTAACCTCTCTTCGTCTTAACTGGAGGCTAGTTCCGGAACGAGCGCCGCCGCTCCCTAGTCTCGATGATGAGAGCTGAAGCACTGATGGGTACGAGAACCGTGCTGCTTGTGAATGTCTTCCTTTTGTGCGGGAATACTCGTTAAAGTCATTCGGCTGGTAGATTTGGCTCAATTTTGTGCTATATGGAACTTTTGCATTTTTGCTGTAAGAATAGGCATGGAAACAAAAAGGGAAATCGTGTTTAAAAAAAATTGGAAACAGTTGATCGAACAGTAAATTAGCAACAACTAGTTAAGCAGATGAGATACGTCATACATCACCGCAATGCCTAATGGAGCATTTTTTTTACAGTATGCCACACAGTGCCTTTTGGTTTTGCTTACCGAGATGTTGTATGAAAAGAGAAAAAAACTACTCCATTTATAAAAAAAGGCTTCGCCCCGCTTTATATATAAAGTAAAGATCATCAATAACCCGGTACAACGCATGTCACCAGAACATACGCACACACCCAAGGCAGGATACATAGGCGCTGAGCGCAGCAACACCACACCTAGCACTACATGAGCCACCGGGGGCCTCAACCGTGAACACGCCACCGCGAAGAGAAGAAGCTACATATGACGCACCGTGGGCTCCACGGCGGTGCCTACAGGAAGGTTACGACACCGAAGCGTCGCCGCCGCCCGACCCAGGGATCAGAGTTTCCCCCGGAGCAACACGACAGGCAGTGAGAGCCGTCGTGACGCCTTCAAGAAGGGAACGAGCTTCGCCTCTGCCAGTCCATCCGAAGATAGAACAGGTTTTCACCCCGGCCAATATTCACCGCCACCGAACCTCACACCCTGGCTACCACGCCGCCCACACGACCATGGCCACCAGACAGCACCAAGCCACGGGCTTTGCCCAGGAGCACCGCGACACCACCACCAAGGCCGCCGCCCCACCATCCAGGACCATGACGCCAGCTCACCTGCCACTCACCGCTACCCCAACCAAAGAGAGGAGTGGAAAGGAGCCGCATTTCACACCCCTGAGTTGTCCCAGCGTCGAGACCCAATAGGCCGGCCAAAACTGGCCACCATCGACCCGTCCTGCCGCCGGGCGCGAGACGAATCAGATCCTGCTGCCGGGCGTGAGACGAGTTCGGTCCCACTGTCGGGCACAAGACGAGTCCAGTCCTGCTGCCGGGCGCGGGACGAGCCCGGTCCCGCTGCCGGGTGCGAGACGGGCGATGGGCCGTAGCTAGGAGAGGGCCAACCCTCCAATGAAGATAGTGCCTGAACAATGGAGAGAGGAATCGAATGTCGACAAGGGCGCTCATCGACAGGCAGCCGCCGCCGTAAAGTGACCTAGACCACCGCCATGGGCCACCACCACGCCAGTTTGAACTTGGCTCAGCTCGTTCACGAAACACGACACCGTCACAAACATGTTCAGGCATCACACGGTCCGCCACAAACATGTTCGGGCATCACCACGGTCCGAGGCAGGACGTGTCGTGGCAAAACATCTGATATGGAGCAAGGCAAAGACCATTTGATACGGCACAACAGATCTTCTGGATTGCCGTGGCAAATGGCTCATCCAGGTCGATAACAAGTGGCAAGACCACTATGCCGCGGCTCATCCTCATTCACCCACTATATTAATTTGAGCCCTGGTTATAGCCACAGACCCACAGTCATTTTTTTCGGTCTCTTTCTTCTGTCGACACCACTTCATTCATAGCCTCCTCTTACTCCAAAGCTCTCTGGGATGTACTGCCGCCGGACCAGACGAAGGACATTACCGGCTCCTCTCTAGGCGCGCTCCAAAGCTCTCTTGGACGTATTGTCGCAGGAGCTGACGAAGGACATCGCCGGCTCCCCCTCGGCCGGTCTCGTGGCCACGACCACAACGCCGGTACATGTGCGCCGGCGCCGCCGGCAACAAGTAAGAGTAGTGCATGGTAGGTTACCGCCGCTCTGGTCCCAGAAAGGCCACCGCTCCTCCCCTCCGTCGAAGCTTGGTGGGCTAAATATGTGTGTTTTCGTTGATGGCACTTATAAAAAAGTAAAACAGTGAAACATACCTTTGGGTCAATGGGGTTCGCCCTGGCCTTCCTACACCCCCCCCCCCCCCGCGCCCCCACCCTCGGCGAATGATCAAGGAGGGGTGATTCGTTCGCTGGGAACAGCCCCCTGGAGATCGAATTTGTTCGATCCGCCCTCCTCCATGGCATCCAGTCACCGGATATTAGGGCCCTATTACATTGGTCTGTAAAATCTTAGCAAGTTTTTGTACGCAATCATCATAATTTACCTGCCAATTTATTATTAATTTTTTTGGTAAAAACTTATTGAGTTACCAATAAAATATTATGTATTCCTCTGGTCCTTTTTACTATGCGTGTAAGATTTGTCTGAAGTCAACTTTGTTAAGTTTGACCAACTTTGTAGAAAAAATATCAATATTCACAATACTATATCGATATCATTAGATGCATCATGAATTTAATTTTTATATTGTATAACTTTAGTATTACAGATATTGACATTTATTCATACAAAGATGATCAGACTTTATGACGTCTAGCTTTAGACAAATCTTATATGCGGAGTAGAAAGGACCGGAGGAAGTATTTGGATAAGTTAATAAGACGTGAGACAATTGTGTTGAACATGTGTATATGTACGTAGGTCTGGGTTTTGTATGTTGCACCTGTAATGTCTCTCTCCCCCTGTATGGACTTGTATCTTGGGAGACAAGACACCGGTCGCACCCCTTGTACCTATATATATGTGCCTAGTGCACGATCAATCAATTATCGATGCACCAAATCATTCTCTACATGGTATCAGTTAACATCACGATCCTCTCCTAACAACCGCTTCCGCCTACCCTAGCCGCCGCCGCCATCTGCAGCTGCCGCCGCCGCTTCCCTCTCCCCGGGCCACGCCTCCCCTCCCAGTCACGCCCTCCCTCCCCTGCCGCGCCACCTCCCCCGCCGCGCCACACCTCCTGCCGCGCCGCACCCTCACCCAACCCCAGTCGCCGCCTCTCCCCCTCATCACCGCGCCGCCGCCATGTCGTCCAACGCCTCCACCTACTCCATCCCCTTCGTCGGGCCGGACCCCACTGACATTCGCGACATCAACATCCACAAACGCGTCCTCGTCGTCCTCGATGCCACCGAATCCACGTACTTCGCATGGAAGACGTATTTTTCGCTGCTCTTTGATAACCCACATGTATAGGGGATCGCAACAGTTTTCGAGGGTAGAGTATTCAACCCAAATTTATTGATTCGATAGGGGAGCCAAAGAATATTCCTGAGTATTAGCAGCTGAGTTGTCAATTCAACCACACCTGAAAGACTTAATATCTGCAGCAAAATATTTAGTAGCAAAGTAGTATGGAAGTAACAATGATGGTGGCAAAGTAACAATAGCACTATTGTAGCAATCGTAACAGTGGCAACGGAAAAGTAAAGTAGCAAAGATCAATATGTGAAAAGCTCGTAGGCAATGGATCAATGATGGATAATTATGTCGGATGGCATTCATCATGCAACGGTTATAACATAGGGTGACACAGAACTAGCTCCAGTTCATAAATATAATGTAGGCATGTATTCCGAATATAGTCATACGTGCTTATGGAAAAGAACTTGCATGACATCTTTTGTCCTACCCTCCCGTGGCAGCGGGGTCCTATTGGAAACTAAGGGATATTAATGCCTCCTTTTAATAGAGTACGGACCAAAGCATTAGCACTTAGTGAATACATGAACTCCTCAAACTACGGTCATCACCGGGAGTGGTCCCGACTATTGTCACTCCAGGGTTGCCGGATCATAACACATAGTAGGTGACTATAACTTGCAATATCAGACCAACAACACAAATATATTCATGAAAATATAATAGGTTCAGATCTGAAATCATGGCACTCGGGCCCTAGTGACAAGCATTAGGCATAGCAAAGTCATAGCAACATCAATCTTAGAACATAATGGATACTAGGGATCAAACCCTAACAAAACTAACTCGATTACATGGTAAATATCATCCAACCCATCACGGTCCAGCAAGCCTACGATAGAATTACTCACGCACGGCGGTGAGCATCATGAAATTGGTGATGGAGGATGGTTGATGATGACGATGGCGACGGATTCCCCTCTCCGGAGCCCAAAACGGACTCCAGATCTACCCTCCCGAGGAAGAACAGGGCTTGGCGGCGCCTCCGTATCGTAAAACGTGATGAATCCTTCTCTCTGATTTTTTTCTCCCCGAAAGAGAATATATGGAGTTGGAGTTGAGGTCGGTGGAGGTCCCGGGGGCCACAAGGTCGGAGGGCGCACCGCAGGGGGGTGGGCGTGCCCCCAACCCTTGTGGCTAGGGTGTGGCCCCCTGCTGCTGATTCCTTCGCCAATATTTTTTACTAATTCCAAAACTTGGCTCCGTGTAGTTTCAGGTCATTCCAAAGAACTTTTTATTCTGCACAAAAATAACAGCATGTCAATTCTGTTGAAAATAGCATCAGTCCGGGTTAGTTCCATTCAAATCATGCAAGTTAGAGTCCAAAACAAGGGCAAAAGAGTTTGGAAAAGTAGATATGACGGAGACGTGTCAACTCCCCCAAGCTTAAACCTTTGCTTGTCCTCAAGCAATTCAGTTGACAAACTGAAAGTGATAAAGAAAAACCTTTACAAACTCTGTTTGATCTTGTTGTTGCAAATATCTAAAGCCAGCATTCAAGTTTTTAGCAAAGATTATGAACTAACCATAATCACAATAACTTTTAGGTCTCACATTTACCCACATCAATGGCATAATCAACTAGCGAGCAATAATAATAAATCTCGGATGACAACACTTTTCTCAAAACAATCATGATATGATATAACAAGATGGTATCTCGCTAGCCCTTTCTGAGACCGCAAAACATAAATGCAGAGCACCCCTGAAGATCAAGGACTGACTAGACATTGTAATTCATGAAAAAAGAGACCCAGTCACAGTCATACTCAATATAAATTAATAACAATGCATAAAAATGACAGTGGTGCTCTCTAACTGGTGCTTTTTATAATAGGATGATGACTCAGCAATAAAAGTAAATACATAGGCCCTTCGTAGAGGGAAGCAGGGATTTGCAGAGGTGCCAGAGCTCGATTTTTGAAATAAAGATTGAATAATATTTTGGCGGCATGCTGAAAGTGCGTTATATCGACTAGAGGGGGGGGGTGAATAGGCGATTTTTACAAATTCGTCACTGAGGAATTTCAAGGTGAGGAAATTCCTAACACTGGTGCGCGTCGGTGCTATACAAACGGTTTTTAACCCCTTTCCGCGACGACATTTGGAACCGTTGCCAAGTGAGTGTGGGCGATAGGGGGGTCCTTCCCACACGACCCAGAAACCGTCGGGTATAGGGACCCTATAGTACTCCTACTCGTTTCTGCTCGCATTGCCATCGCAATCGGTATTCTGTGGTGCTATGTTTACGATGCGCGGCCCATCACAAACGGCTCACTATTATAGAACGTGTATGATGCGCGGCCCATCACAAACGGTTCATTGTTAAGAAGATTAGCTAATCGTCATATGAATGTCGGACAGGATTACGAAACATCGGACCGCCGTAACATCGTCGTACACGACAACTAGCGCACACGCTATTCTATGGTGCAACGTTTACGATGCATACTTCATCAGAAACAATTCATGGTTGCGAATCGTGTACGATAAGGCAACTAACACAAACATTTAGTTTGCCCGCACCGTTTGTGATATTGTCTGACATCGCACATGCTTTGCAAACGGCAACTGTGTTCATGCTTGCACACGTTTTCTCTCTATGAACCGTCTCGGATTATGGTGTATATCGCAAAAGTTTGTGTTTTACCAACCGTGTGTGCCGTAACAACCTGGAGAGCGCAATTTCACCGTAATTTAATTGCCGCTATTTCAAATTGTACCGGATTTGAATTTGAATTTGAATGTATGCTACAGCTTTATTCATATGCATCAGGTTCAAACAACCAATGCATTATTCGATTCATAGGTACATATGTTCAAGAATTACATAAGAACCAAATAAAGAATGATGAACCACAGTTGCATACTTGTACTATTAAAGACGGTAAAGAAAGAGGTGAAATATATTCTGGTTGCTGAACAAGGTGAAGCGGAATGCCCATATTGTGCCCTCCTCCATGCAGAAGGCACGCATGACTCTAGTCCAACCCCTTGTGATGGCCGACCGCCCATCCTTCACGGTCTTCATGAAAACATCTAGATAATCATCGTGTTCTGGTAGAAATACTTTAACCTTTGCATGCCCACCAATCATGTAGTTTGAGAGGTAATCTTGAGTAAACTGCTTTGGCAACCACTGCAAAAGAAAAAGATTCAGACATTGTCATCTAACACAACTCATTATGGGCAGTAAAAAGAAGGCTGCAGAGTTCTTACTTACCATCTTGCAGTTCGCTGTTGTCTTGGATAAAGTGTAAACAAATAGTTTAATTGCCATCTTTGGACCCATTTTACTAACAATCTTTATCAGCTTCCTCACTTCATGCTGGTTCATCGATATCTCCTTGCCCCATACACAGAAAGGGTCGAAGCGCGGATCTTTACCAATGACATATGTACCTAAAAGTACCATGTTAATATTAGAAGCTAAACAACAATTGCACAATGATGTAGTACAACACTCTTTTATAATATGTCTATATACATCCGTATGTGGTAGACCATTTGAAATCTCTAAAAATACAAATATTTAGGAACGGAGGGAGTATCTTATAACATCCAATATACTCACATATTAGATGAATTAACATCTTATATTATGTGCTGGAAGGAGTTTAGTGCATTCTTACAAATTATCGGCTGATTAACTGCTGCTGTATCCATGGGTTACTGTTAGTTTGAGCTATTTCGGGCTCAAATAGCCCTAAAGTATATCTAAACATGAGGGCTAGTTTGAGCTAGTTGCATCTATAACCCACCCAACAAAACTATCCAACCCAAGAGGTGCTAATTGGAGCTAGTTCTCCTAGTGCATTTATTGTCAATCTAACCCTGCCATCCAAACAACTCTTTGGATGGAGTTAGTTCAGGGTTAGTCATGAGCTAGAAACTAACTCTGACCTCTAGCTAAGTTGAGTATCCAAACAGGGTTGTGTTGTTGTTGTTGTTGCTGCTGCTGCTGCTCTTCTACGTATATCTAGACATCATTAGAACATTAATGTAACACTCTTCCTTGTTGCTATGTAGCCTAGGATTGCATATTTAGACATTAAGTATAGTGCATGTTGCTATGTAGCCTCAGATATATTACATATGGCCCTAGTTAACCTAACGATAAATGGGTTGCAGATATATTCAGTTAAAAGTCCGATTCACCGATTAGTCCCTTATCAGCCGCCGGCCTATATGGTACCAGCTACCGATATCCTGAACGATGAGCAGATATAAGCCATGGGATGAAACTAACCTCGATGGAAAACAGCAGCCATTCCCAAAATTGTCCTGTGTAGGTACATCGAGAAGCATGTTAAGCACAACAGGCTAAACATCAACCAAAATTATCCATGGCAGAGAAAATAATCTCCAAAAGATAGCTTCAGTGTGCAGGTTTAAGCACGCTAGTAAAGCAAAACAAGTGGAAAGGTGTGCTAACTGCAACAGGCCTAACATTTAACAACAAGCAGACATAGTCATTCAAACTGGTATTGTGCCGATCTAAGTACACTGGTTATTCTTAAATAAAAATGGAAAGGTGTGTTAACTACAAAATGAAGCAACCAAATGTAGTCATCATAGTGGTATTGTTGAAACTGGTACTGATGAAATTGAACTGCACAGTTCATACTTGCACATATAGAACATCACGTTGTGAATAACGGGAATAGGCATACTACGAACAACCAAAGATAGCATTTGAAACTGGACATATGCTAACTACAAACAACAGAACAATCAAAAAACTTTAAAAGAGGCATATGCTAGCTATAACAGGCTTAACAGCAAGCAAATATATGCATTCCTATCGGTATGTTTAAAAGTGGATTGATGAAATGTACTGCACAGTAAATAATTGCACATATAGAGCATCACATTGTGAACAACTGAAATAAACAAGGCATACTGCAAACAACCAGATATAGCAATTAAAACTAGACATATTCTCACTACACTACAAAAGGGACTTGACAAAACAAATCATGGGTTTCCCCCTGTGAAGAGGCATGACAAAACAAATCATGGGTTTCCTCACTTGTCACAGATGGGCTCGTACCCGTGGGAAGAGCACGGACCCTGGATGCGCTCCATGTTGTCACAGATGGGCTCCTTCCCCTTGGAAGAGCACGGCTGTAGGGTGCCCTCCCTGATGTCGCAGACGGGCGCTTTCCCCTTGGAAGAGCAGATGGGCTCTTTCCCCTTGGAAGAGCCAGAGAGGGTGCCCTCCTCGTGGTCGCCGTCGATGAGGTCTGACTTGGAAGCTGTGGATCCCAAGCCAGCGTCGCAGAACGTGTCCTTCAGAAATGACAAAATGGGCTCGATGGCGATGTAGAATGACAAATTATTGACAGCGAGCCAGAGGAGAGCAGCGGCGGGGCCATGGATGAGATCGACGGCGGTTGAACCCGAGGAGTTGGGGGGTGGGCCACTTAACCTGTGACATAGCCCGCCTCAGGCCGTCGCTGTCGATG
Organism: Triticum aestivum; assembly: GCF_018294505.1. Classification (NCBI taxonomy): domain Eukaryota; kingdom Viridiplantae; phylum Streptophyta; class Magnoliopsida; order Poales; family Poaceae; genus Triticum; species Triticum aestivum. The sequence continues at coordinate 124,438,641 of NC_057796.1, read as the reverse complement.
ACCTCGATGTCATAGCCGGCGGCCAGGATATGCCCGCATACTCTAGCCCGCTGCTTGAGTGCCTGCTGCCAGTAATGGTCATCAGCTTCCTCGGCGACGTCGGGTGAAGAGACCGCTATACACCTCTTTTGGGCCAGTCGCTCCTCAAGCTCCATGGGAAGCATAGCCGGGCTTAGGCTGCGATGCTCTGGAGTGGGGGATGGGGATGGGGATGGGGATCTGTGGGAAAGGGGGCGTTTGGCAGGCGTCATCTAAGAAACTCAGGGCGGCCTGGGTATGGAGATCGGTGGGTAAGCTGCACGGGCAAACCGGCAGATGTTGACAATGGAGGCCTTGCAGCGGCGGCGACGGCGGCGGGGACCTTGCTAGGGTTTCGAGCGAGGGAGGGCGTGTGTGTGTGCGCACGCCCGAGGAGGTTTTGGTGTGTGTGTTGTATGTGTGTGTGGAGGGGGGTGTTTGAGGAAATGACGCGGGCACTGAATATTTTACTACGCGGGAGTGAAATGCCGGGCTATTGAAAATTTTGATGATAGTGCATCGCACACGGTCCGGAGATAACAACCGTGTGTTATGAAACAAAAAAACCCTCGAGGAGGGCAGATATTTTCTAGGGATGCAGGCGGGATTGGGAACAAGAAACATTGCACACGGTCCGGAGATAACAACCGTGTGTTATGAAACAGAAAAACCCTCGAGGCGGGTAGATATTTTCTAGGGATGCAGGCGGGATTGGGAACAAGAAACATCGCAGACGGTCCGGAGATAACAACTCTGTGTTATGAAACAGAAAAACCCTCGAGGCGGGCAGATATTTTTGATAGGGGGAGCCTCGTGGAGCCCAATGTACTGTGCGGATGTGTGCGTGACAGGGGCACCAGCGTGGCACACGGTTAGTTTGAGTGAACCGTGTCTGTTGCGTCACCCGACTTGTCTAATGTTCATAAATTTGGCAAAAAATGACGCGGGAGAGGGTTAGAACACAAACACACTTGCATGTGGACCAAATTTATGTATGAAAAGGGTGGTTTGATTTTCAAATACCAAATGCAACTTCGATGTGGCACCTCTCTCGCAAAGCGCACGGTATTGCTTGCCCCCACCCCCCTCGTGTTGGCACGAAGGGAATCCTAAGCTATGAATGCATGCCCCACTGAGGGAGTCCTGGATTAAGTGGTCCTCGGACGTCCGGGCTATGTGACGTGGGCCGGACTGATGGGCCATGAAGATACAAGATAGAAGACTTCCTCCTGTGTCCGGATGGGACTCTCCTTTGCGTGGAAGGCAAGCTTGGCATTCGGATATGAAGATTCCTTCCTCTGTAAACCGACTCTGTACAACCCTAGGCCCCTCTGGTGTCTATATAAACCGGAGGTTTTAGTCCGTAGAGGCAAGAACAATCATACAGGCTAGACAACTTGGGTTAGCCATTACGATCTCGCGGTAGATCAACTCTTGTAATCCTCATATTCATCAAGATCAATCAAGCAGGAAGTAGGGTATTACCTCCATCAAGAGGGCCCGAACCTGGGCAAACATCGTGTCCCCCATCTCCTGTTATCATCGACCTTAGACGCATAGTTCGGGACCCCCTACCCGAGATCCGCCGGTTTTGACACCGACATTGATGCTTTCATTGAGAGTTCCGATGTGTCGTCATCAGAAGGTTCGATGGCTCCATCAGTCATCTACAACAATGCCGCCCTGGGGGACGTTTTTCTCCCCGGCCAGATCTTCGTATTCGGCGGCTTCGCACTGCGGGCCAACTCGCTTGGCCATCTAGAGCAGATCGACACTTACGCCCCAGGTCACCAGATTAGTTCCTGGACTATGTCGCTGATATCCGAGGAGACTTGATCTTCCAAGGGTTTACGACCTCAACCTCCGCTCTGGCCTTAGAGCCAGAGCGCATCGCCAGGTATGAAGACGGGATTCCTGAGCCCGCCGGACTATCTGCGGTCACTAAGCCCAGTACGGGAGAGCCGGAGGAAGTAGTGTCGCTGGCAACCATCATGAAGCCGGACTCTTCTCCGGACACTGGCTCCGAACCCTCGGAGTCAGCATCGTGTGAGCTCGGCCAAGGAGTCCCCTTCCCGCCATACTCCACGAACTCTCTTCTCCCTGGCCAAACCTCGCCTTTAAGCGAGGCTCCGGACTTGATGCGATCCCTCGTAATTACAGAGGAGCAACGTCCGAACTACGCCCAGCCCAGACTAGGGGCTGAGAGCGGGGAATTTTACGTCCCACCCACGACCCACTTCATATCCACTATCGAGGACTTAACTGACATGCTCGATTACGGCCCCGAAGACATCGACGGTATGGACAACGATGCCGGAGAAGAGCAGGCCCAAAGCCCGCTGTTTACTGGATGCTGGACGGCCACCTCTTCATATGACGTGTACATGGTGGATACACTAAAGAGGGTAACGACGATAACGAGAAAAATCCAGTCGAGGATAAACCCCCTGAGATACAACCAAAGCGCCGACGTCAGCGGCGCCGCTCTAAATCACGCCGTGGAAAAGATAGCAATACCGGCACGAGAGACAACAATACTCCGGACGATGCCGAAGACCAAGAAGAACCCGTCGAGCCAACCTCCGAACAGGACGATCGGGAAGATGGGCAAGTTAGCCCTGATGAACAGGCCGTAAACAAAGACTCGAAGGACAACAATTATCTTCCACTCTCCGAGGATGAGGTGAGCCTCGGCGACGAAGACTTTATCGTGCCTGAGGAACCGCTCGAGCAGGAGTGCTTTAAGTGCCGGCCAATAGCCACTGCAAGGAGCCTGAAAAAGAAGCAGCAGCAGCTTCAAGCTGATCAAGATCTACTCAATGACAGGTGGACAAATGTCCTGGCAGCCGAGGAATGCGGCCTCGAGCGCCCAACCAAAAGTTACCCGAAGCGTAAACTGCTACCTCAATTCGACGATGAGGCATTTGACCCCGTACCATCAGCGTGTAACGCGGCTGACCGACCACCACATGGCCGGGACAAAATGGCAACTCAAGCCGAACACCAGCCCATACCACCTCATCGTAAAGGTAGAGACACAACAGCTCGGGGATATACATATGACCTGCGGCAGGACCTGGAAAATAGAGCAGGTCAGACCAGATCGATCTACGGATCGCGGGGGCGTGCCCCGACGCGCGACGACGGCTATCTAGCCGGACGTGACAAGCATAACCACGTCCGGGCCGAAAACCGCAGACGGACTCCATCCGAGCTATGTTGCGACTTGGCCCGATATAGAGGCGCCGCACACCCCCTCTGCTTCACTGATGAAGTAATGGAGCACGAATTCCCAGAAGGGTTTAAACCCGTGAATATCGAATCATATGATGGAACAATAGACCCCGCAGTATGGATCGAGGACTTTCTTCTCCATGTTCATATGGCCCGCGGCGATGATCTTCATGCCATCAAATACCTCCTGCTAAACTCAAGGGACCAGCTCGGCACTGGTTAAACAGCCTGCCAGAAAACTCTATTGGCAGCTGGGAGGACTTGGAAGACGCCTTCCGCGACAACTTCCAAGGTACATACGTCCGACCTCCAGATGCCGATGACTTAAGTCACATAGTTCAACAACCCGGAGAGTCAGCCAGGAAATTCTAGACTAGGTTCCTAACTAAAAAGAACCAGATCGTCGACTGTCCGGATGCCGAAGCCCTAGCAGCCTTTAAGCATAGCATCCGCGACGAATGGCTTGCCCGACACCTCGGCCAAGAAAAGCCGAAGTCCATGGCAGCCCTTACGGCACTTATGACTCGCTTTTGCGCGGGCGAAGATAGATGGCTAGCCCGTAGCAATAATAATGCAAGCGAACCTGGCACCTCTGAAGCCAGAAATAGCAACGGCAAGCCCCGACGCAACAGGCACAAGCGTCGAAGCAACGGTGACAATACCGATGACACGACGGTCAACGCCGGATTCAGTGGCTCCAAGTCCGGCCAGCGGAAGAAGCCATTTAAAAGAAACAATCCGGGCTCATCCAGCTTGGACCGCATACTCGATCGTCCATGTCAGATCCATGGCACCCCCGATAAACCAGCCAATCATACCAACAGAAGCTGTTGGGTCTTTAAATAGGCCGGCAAGTTAAATACAGAGAACAAGGAGAAGGGGTCGCAAAGTGAGGACGACGACGAGGAGCCCCATCCGCCGAACACAGGGGGATAGAATAAGTCCCCCCAGGTTAAAACGGTGAGCATGATATACGTTACCCATATCCCCAAGAGGGAGCGCAAACGCGCCCTCAGGGACGTCTACGCGATAGAGCCAGTCGCCCCAAAATTCAACCCATGGTCATCCTGCCCAATCACCTTCGATCGCAGGGACCATCCGACCAGTATCCGTCATGGCGGTTCAGCCGCATTGGTCCTCGACCCAATCATTGATGGATTCCACCTCACGTGAGTCCTCATGGACGGTGGTAGCAGCCTCAACCTGCTCTATCAGGATACAGTCCGCAAGATGGGCATCGATCCATCAAGGATCAAGCCCACAAAAACTACCTTTAAAGGAGTAATACCAGGTGTAGAGGCCCGCTGCACGGGCTCAATCACATTGGAAGTCGTCTTCGGATCCCCGGACAACTTCTGAAGCGAAAACTTGATCTTCGATATCGTCCCCTTCCGCAGTGGCTATCATGCACTGCTCGTACAAACTGCATTTGCTCGATTCAATGTGGTGCCACACTATGCTTATCTCAAACTCAAGATGCCCGGACCACGCGGTGTCATAACAGTCAATGGAAACACGGAACGCTCCCTCCGTAACGAGGAGCACACCGCGGCCCTGGCAGCGAAAGTACAGAGCGGCCTTATCAAGCAGAATTTTAATTCAGCGGCCAAGCTCCCGGACACTGTCAAACAAGTCCGGACTACTCCGCAGCTTGACAGTCCAGCTCGTCAGGAGTTCGACTAGCAATTCGGCCTCCGTCTCAGTCCCGACCAAATGGCGACGTACGTACCACGCGTACATAACTACGCACTCAAAATACTATGGGCAAAGACGGAGGCATAACTCGATTGTGGTCCATAATACGGCTCGACCTTCCCCAGGCACACATACTTTCCCTTTTCTTTTTATCCTTTTTAGGTTTATTTTCCACAGGCCCCTCACGACGGCCTAATCATCGATCCTTTCGAAGGATGGATATACCAAGGCGGCAAGCAGCATAGGCATGTGGGGGAATCTCTAGGTGGTCTTCTTGACGATCACTCTACCTGCTTTCAGGACCCGCACGAGCTCCCCCTTGGTCTCGGCATGTCAAATAGCCCTATTGCTTATCACACTATTTGTACAAATACGCTTTGACGTATTAATCAAATTATAATGGAAACAGTTTGCGGCCCAACTTATGTGAAACTGGCTTACTACTTCATTTTATTTCGCTATTCTTATCGACTGCACCCGTACACTTTGGTACGCTTTAATTCGCCAGGGGCTTCATTGCGCTCCATACTACGACAATAAAGTCTGAACACTTTTTACAGTATAGTTCGGCACCCCAAATTTAGCATTATATGCATCGGCTCCGAATCATGTCTTTGGTCAATAGTTGGGTTGCCCGGCTCCTGGGCTTACTACCTTACGTTCCGTCCTATCGGCTAGGGTAGTAAAGGGAGAATTACTGCGATTGTGTTTCTGGTTTACCCAGATAAACACCTCAGTAGAGAAAGCTGAAAACTTACTGTCATGATGTGGCGAGAGCTGGTCACCTATTCGGAGGTTAAAATCTCTTGCATTTTTTCCCGCATTATGCGACGGATCGGCCTCCACCCGATCAGGTGTCTACAACACCCTAGTCCGGATTAACAAATACTAACTAGGGGCTGCGCCTACATTCCTAATGTCAAACTCCTATGGCTAAGTGAAAGGATCGATATAGTTCACTAGAGGGGGGGGGGGTGAATAGGCAACTAACAATTTTTAGCTTTTCTTTACCAATTTAAACTTTGCATCAAAGTAGGTTGTCTAGATATGCAACTAGGTGAGCAACCTATATGATGCAACAACAATAAGCACACACGCAAGCAAGAGATAAAGCACAAATAAGCTTGCACAAGTAAAGGCACGAGATAACCAAGAGTGGAGCCGGTGAAGATGAGGATGTGTTACCGAAGTTCCTTCCCTTTGAGAGGAAGTACGTCTCCGTTGGAGCGGTGTGGAGGCACAATGCTCCCAAGAAGCCACTAGGGCCACCGTATTCTCCTCACGCCCTCACACAATGCGAGATGCCGTGATTCCACTATTGGTGCCCTTGGAGGCGGCGACCGAACCTTTGCAAACAAGGTTGGGGCAATCTCCACAACTTAATTGGAGGCTCCCAACGATACCACGAAGCTTCACCACAATGGACTATGGCTCCACGGTGACCTCAACCGTCTAGGGTGCTCAAACACCCAGGAGTAACAAGATCCACAAGGGATTAGTGGGGGGATTCAAATTTCTCTTGGTGGAAGTGTAGATCGGGGCCTTCTCAACCAATCCCTAGAGAATCAACAAGTTTGATTGGCTAGGGAAGGAGATCGGGCGAAAATGGAGCTTGGAGCAACAATGGAGCTTGGAGGTGGAAAAGGTTGTCCACTAGAGGAGGAAGACACCCCTTATATAGTGGAAGAACAAATCCAACCGTTATCCACCAACTCAGCCTGCGCAACACGGTACTACCATACCTGAGGCGCGGTACTACCGCAGGGCCCCGCGGTACTACCGCCCACGCAGCAGAGATCAGAACAGCCTAAAATGCACTCAAGCAGAGGGCGGTAGTACTGCTGGCGCGGTACTACCGCTCCCCCTTGCGGTACTACCGCCAGGCAGGGGCTGTCCAAAGATGGGAAGGCACGGATATAAAAATTACATCCGTGGCTACTTCCGCAGAGTTGGAGTCGATGCAAAAACCCGACGTAGTAGTACCGTAAGCCAGCAGCGGTACTACCGTGCGAGGCGCGGATGTAAAAAATTACATCCGCCCCTTACTGCCGCGTACTTGCGGAACTAAGTCAGATACCACGGTACTACGGCTTACTAGAAGCGGTAATACCGTGGGCCCTTGCGGTACTACCGCACCAGCGGGCGGTACTACCGCAAGGTCCTGCGGTACTACCGCTCTAAGGAGCAGTACTACCGCACGCCCTAGTTCAGCAAGCAAGAGCAATATTTGCATAGACAAGGAAAACATAGGATACTCCAAAGGCTAGAGGAAAGGAGGTGCAAAGGAAGATGTGTACGTGATGAATCCACCCAACCTTTCCAACGTGGACCCCCTCTTAATAGTATGGCTTCCCTATGACTCAATACCACCGAAAAGAAACGAAGAGAAACGCCGTCTTCCATAGCCTTCGAGGGGAACCAAATCATCTTGTGCCTAGTCAATATATCTGAAATATTCGATGCACATGATTAGTCCGCAAAAGCATTGTCATCAATCACCAAAACCAACTAAGGGATAAAAATGCCCTTACAATCTCCCCCTTTTTGGTGGATTGATGACAACACAAGATTTGCACGAGGGTATAACGCAAAGAGCAAGGGCAAACCCCAAGTCTCTAAAATATAGACGGGCTCCCCCTAGATGTGTGCTATCTCGATGAGTGCTTTGGACTGCACGACACACATACTAGGATCAACACTCCCCCTATATTTTATAGACATGGCAAATCTTGCAATAAGGCTAAAGCTAAGCAAGATAGACATGAGCATAATATAATAAGCACAAGATAGAATAAGCTCACTACGGTACGATAGAGTGCATATGTCTTACACCATATTATAGAAGGTCTCACGAGCACAAACCAAAGCAAACCAAAGCAAACGAAGTTCAATTGACCCAAACACGACACAACTCGCAAATCCTACACTCTCTCCCCCTTTGGCATCGAGACGCCAAAAAGACAGAGAGGACACCTACAACAATAGTGGTGGCTCAAGCGGAGTAGTCACTTGCACGCTCCCCGTCAGACTCTGCAGCTAGGACGGACTCCTCCTCAGACTCGGTCCACCGATAACCCTGCTTGTGCATCCATTCTGCCTCTGGGGTGATGTGCACCTCTGACCCGCTAGAAATGTTCTCGCCAAAGGTCCTGAAAATCCACTTGTCGCGGCGGCGAGTCTCCTTGGAAGCCACATGGGTCTGGTACTGCCCCTTTGCCTGCATATAGAACAAAACCTTCATCTTGTTCTTTAGTCGCTTAGCCCAAGAAGGCTCAGAGGTGGGAATGATGTAACCCTCAGAGCTGTCCTCGTCTGCTGCCTCCTCCTCATCCTCATCTGCATCCACGTCCATGGCAGCCGCAGTATCAACACGAGAGGTAGTGTTGGCCCACTGGGGCTTGATACGGAGGTTGATGGGCTCATGCCGGATCCAACCAGGGGCCACAAACTCATCCTGAGGGTAGACCCGCTCCCAAGTAGCCGAGATCAACTGAAACAGATAAGGTCCATAGATGGGGACCTTGCAGTTGTAGACCGCAAACCGAAGCTCATGCCACATGATATGTGAGACATCAAGTGGTAGTGTCTGAGAGTTGCGAGCATCTTCACACAGGAGCAACATATCCACAAGATAGGCATGCACCTTGTCCTTGTCCCCAATGCGTGGGAAGAGAGTGTTGCGGAAGATCCGGTGCATGATGTCAAGAAAGGAGTTGAGTACCCAAGTTGACTTGCCATTGGAGAGCCTCTTCTCCACATGGAAGGGTAGAAGACTATTCTTGTTGGCAAACTCGGGATTGGCATGAGGGCGAACACCTTGGGGGTGTGGCGAGCCCCTCATCCGGAACCCCAAGCAAAGTCAGGAATTCCTTCCAAGTAGCAGTCAGCTGCCGACCATTGGTCATCCAAGTCATGGTCCTTTCCTCATTGGGATGAAAATGCACTGAGGCAAAGAACTGAGCAAGGATCTCAGGATCATAGTCTTTGTGGAATGAGATGATATGCTCAATGCCAAATTGCTCCACTAGGTCTAAAGCCTCACCAAAGTATTCCCGGTGCGCCTCTTTTCGCATGTGATGCATGTTGATCCACTTCACCTCCACATAGGTGTTTTGCTTGGCCTTGATGACATCCAGATAAATGAGATTCTGCTGCTTGGTCCAGAATAGCTCATTCCCTCGAAAGTGGTTTCCATATGGATTGATCTTCCTCCGAGAGATGAACTCAGCAAGCGATATCTCATCCATACCCATGGCGGGTTCCTTCTCTTTGGTGGCGGTGGTCTTAGTTCTGCGTTGGGGGGCATTGGAGCCCTCTGCTGCCTCTGTGTTGCGCATACGCTTGGATCCTGTGTCACGGCTTGGATTGGAGCGGCGAGCCGGAGCACCTGAGCCACCACCTAAAACACACACCACAAAACAAACACGCACGAAACGTGAGAAGGATCAATTCAAAGACCACAGCAAAGCAGGTGAAACAAGTAGACATGGTACGTGAGAAGTGCCACAAGAGGGATTTGAGACAACGGTAGTATCGTGTGTTGCTCCACGTGCGGTAGTACAGCTCCAAGGAGCAGTAGTACCGTAGACGCGGTAGTACCGCACCAGCAGGGCGGTAGTACTGCACGTGCGGTAGTACTGCACCTAAAGAGCGGTAGTACCGCACGGTTGCAGATCTGAAACGGCCACGGAGATATGAGCACAACCGTGTCAACACGCGGTACTACGGTCGATCAAATCCATCACGGGACAACTATAGCAAGTACCATCACTACACAAAACTACTCTCCTACGTCCTACTCTTGCATAGATTTGGCCTAAAATCTCAAGAACAACTTGCATCTCCCCAAAACCTAAAAGCAACAAGACGAACAAGAAAAAGGGAGGGATTGGGGAGAAACCTTGTTCCATGGCAAGAGGGAGTGGTGGGGAACGATCCCAACGGTCGGAATCCGAGGAGAGCGGCCGAAGACGGAGATCCGGCGAGGACCTCCGGCGCCGTTCTTGAGCGAGAGAGAGAGACGAAGTGGGGGGAGAGACGAATGGGTATGGGGGAGTTAGAACTCCCCGTGCCCGTGTTTAACCCCCCACGTGCCCTCGACCGCACGGTAGTACCGCACGTCATCGCGGTACTACCGCCCCGGGCGGAAGTACCGCACCGTGACTTTAGTACCGCTCCCCCAGGCGGCAGTAAAAAATTACTGCCGCGCTGGGTGCGGAAGTACCGTGCGCTCCTCATGCGGTAGTACCACACGTCATTGCGGTAGTACCGCACCGAGGCCGTAGTACCGCTCCCCCAGGCGGCAGTAAAAAAAATTACTGCCGCGCTGGGTGCGGAAGTACCGCGCGCCCCCCTTGCGGTAGTACCGTGGCAGGCCGCGGTAGTACCGTGAGCTCAAGAAAAGACAGTTTCAACCAAAAGAGAGAACACGGAAGCACGGAACCTTCAAGCGAGAGACCACACCAAAGAGCTGACACACTGGACACCATAAGCACAAGCTCGGCACGAAGGAAGAGAGGCAAGAGACAACACAGACCAAAAACGAGACACAAACTCTCCAAGGAGAGGGCGGTGGCCGGAGCCACCTATGTTTGAGTCAATTGGTATGGCACCACGAAGAATTATCCTTGGGACCATGACCATAACTCGTCTTTGAAGCACAAGTACCATAAAAAATGGCTAATGTGAAAGAGTTGATCACTTTATGCATAATGGGGGGAGGGAGAGTTCATTGAGAGAACAACACTCCCCCTATGTCCATGCCTACACCTAGATTAGACAACAAGTTGAGTGTGGTGGGGTGTGCAAGGGTTCAAGCAACATTGCTCGAATCAATGATATTTAGCTCATGCCTTAACTCGCGAAATCTTGCTTCATCCAAAGGCTTCGTGAAAATATCTGCAAGGTTATCATGGGTGTTGACGTAGTTGAGCTCGATCTCCCCTCGCCTAATGTGATCTCGGATGAAGTGATACCGAATCTCAATATGCTTCGTCTTGAAGTGTTGCACGGGGTTGAGAGAAATCTTGATGGCACTTTCATTATCACACCAAAGAGGCACTTTGTCACAAATGACACCGTAATCCTTTAAAGTTTGCCTCATCCATAAGAGTTGTGCACAACAACTGCCGGCCGCCACATACTCCGCTTCGGTGGACGAGAGAGACACACAACTTTGCTTTTTAGAAGACCAACTTACCAAAGAGCAACCAAGGAATTGGCACCCTCCGGAAGTGGACTTCCTATCCACTTTGTCTCCCGCCCAATCGGAGTCTGAATACCCTACAAGCTTGAAGTTTGCTCCTCTTGGGTACCATAAGCCAAAGTTTGGGGTATGAGCCAAATATCGAAAGATTCGCTTGACCGCCACAAAGTGGCTTTCCTTAGGTGCGGCTTGAAACCGTGCACAAATTCCCACACTCAACATGATATCCGGTCTAGATGCACAAAGGTAAAGCAAGGAACCAATCATGGAGCGATATACCTTTTGATCCACCGCTTTACCATTGGGATCGATGTCAAGTTGGCACTTGGTGGGCATTGGAGTGGACGCCGGCTTGACATCACTTAGCTTGAATCTCTTGAGCATGTCTTGAGTGTATTTGGCTTGGTTGATGAAGGTTCCTTCTCTTCTTTGCTTTACTTCGAAACCGAGAAAGAACTTCAACTCTCCCATGGAAGACATCTTGAACTTTGAGGTCATGAGTGCGGCAAATTCCTCATTGAAAGCTTTGTTAGGGGAACCAAAGATAATGTCATCAACATATAGTTGGCACACAAACAACTCCCCTTTGACCTTCTTAGTAAAAAGAGTGGGGTCGATTAGCCCAACTTCAAACCCACGATCTTGTAACAACTCGGTAAGGTGGTCATACCACGCACGTGGGGCTTGTTTAAGGCCATAGAGTGCCTTATCGAGTTGATACACATGATCGGGAAAGTAGGGATCCTCGAACCCGGGGGGTTGTTTGACATAAACCAACTCATTAATAGGACCATTAAGAAAAGCACTCTTCACATCCATTTGTTGCAACTTAAAGTTGTGATGAGAAGCATAAGCAATCAACAAACGAATAGATTCAAGGCGAGCAACGGGAGCAAAGGTTTCACCGTTGTCGATACCCTCGACTTGGGAGTAGCCTTGTGCCACCAATCGTGCCTTGTTGCGAATGATGGTCCCATGAGCATCTTGCTTGTTCTTGAATATCCACTTGGTTCCAATGACATTGTGGTTCCCCGTTGGCCTTGGCACTAATCTCCACACCTTGTTGTACTCGAAGTTGTTGAGTTCTTCATGCATGGCATTAAGCCAATCCGGATCTTCGAGTGCTTCATATACCTTTTGGGGTTCAACACACGAGACAAACACGTGATGTTCACAATAGGTTGCCAATTGTCTACGAGTGCTGACCACCTTTTGAATGCTTCCAAGCACATTCTTCATGAGATGACCCTTGGTGGAGAGCTTGGATGCAATCTTGGCGGCACGACGCTCCAATTCCTCCTCGGTGGTGAGTTGAGGAGCGGTTACTTGATCATCTTGAGCGCCGTCTTGAGCTTGTTCTTGATCTTGAACTTGCTCGGAGGAGAGAACTTGACCTTGGGCATCACTTGGTGCGTCAGCACCGTCTTGAGCATGATCTTGCCCTTGGTCTTGTTCATGAGGTTGAGGGCCTTCACTTTGTTCTTCGGAAGTGTGTGGGCCTTGGGTTGGTGATGGCTCCACTTGAGTGGAGCATTGTCCTTCTCCTTCGGCCAGAAGGGGTTCCTCAATGGGTAGGATAAAACCAACACCCATTCTTCTTATGGCTTGAGGAGGAATTTCATCACCTACATCACAAGTGCCACTTTGCTCCACTTGGGAGCCGTTATTCTCATCAAACTCCACGTTACACGTCTCCTCAATAAGTCCCGTGGATTTATTGAGGACATGGTAAGCATGAGAGTTTGTAGCATAACCAACAAATATGCCCTCATAAGCTCTAGCCTCAAATTTAGACAACCGAACACCTTTCTTGAGAATGAAACACTTACACCCGAACACCCAAAAGTACTTGAGGTTGGGCTTGTTACCGGTGAGTATCTCATATGGAGTCTTGTTCAAGCCCTTGCGGAGGTAGAGCCAATTGGATGCATGACATGCGGTGTTGATGGCTTCGGCCCAAAAGTTGTATGGAGACTTGAACTCCGCCATCATGGTCCTTGCCGCATCCATCAACGTCCGGTTCTTCCTCTCCGCAACACCGTTTTGTTGAGGGGTGTAAGGTGCAGAATATTGATGCTTGATCCCCTCATCACTAAGAAACTCATCCAAGGTGTAGTTCTTGAACTCGGTGCCGTTGTCACTTCTTATTGTCAAGATCTTTGCATTGTGTTGACGTTGGGCTTCATTTGCAAAGTCAATGATGGTTTGTTGGGTCTCGCTCTTCCTCTTGAAGAAATACACCCAAGTGTATCTTGAATAGTCATCTGCAATCACCAAGCAATACTTCCTACCCCCAAGACTATCAAAGGATGGAGGCCCAAAGAGATCCAAGTGAAGGAGCTCCAAAGGCCTCTTCGAGTAAATGATAGTCGTGGGAGGGTGAGCCTTCTCATGTAGCTTTCCTTCGATACAAGCACTGCAAGCACGATCTTTAGCAAAACTAACATTCGTTAGTCCACGGACATGGTCCCCCTTGAGAAGACTTTGCAAAGATCTCATATTGACATGGGCTAAACGGCGATGCCAAAGCCATCCCACGTCAACTTTAGCCATTAGGCATGTCGCGGTCTTAGTGGGTCGCTCCGAAAAGTTAATCACATAGAGACCGTTCTCGACATGCCCAACAAAGGCTAATTTAAGAGTCTTGCTCCACAAGAGGGCCACGGTATCAATATCAAAGAAAGTGGCAAAGCCCATGATTGCAAGTTGACGAACGGAAAGTAAATTGTATCCAAGGGACTCAACAAGCATGACCTTCTCGATCATGAGATCATGAGAAATGACAACTTTGTCGAGTCCCAATACCTTAGAAGACGAGGCATCACCCCACTCGACATTGGTGGGCATAGATGGAATCTTGTGCACGTCCACCACCAAGTCCTTGCTTCCGGTCATATGATTTGTAGCTCCACTATCGAGCAACCATGATCCCCCACCGGAAGCAAACACCCACAAGAGATCAATGCTTGGTTTTAGGTACCCATTTTGTAATGGGTCCTTTGATGTTAGTAAAAAGGGTCTTAGGAACCCAAATAGACCATTCAATATACTCATGAGGAGAACCAACAAATTTGGCATAAACATGCCCATCACTAGCACGGCATAACACATAAGAAGGATTAAAGTCGCCGGCTTTGTTGGAAGGGGTGGCATTGCCCTTCTTGACACCGCCACCCTTTGCATTGTTCTTCTTCTCCTTGGAAGCACCCTCTCCCTCCTTCACAAAAGTTTGCTTGAGAGGAGGAGGTCGTTTGGTCTTGTCATTCTTCTTCTTGTTCTTGGGCTTGGGTGCGAACCCAATCCCCTCCTTGGCCACAACTTCCTTTTGATTTCTCAAAAGGTCGTTGAGGTTCTTCTCACCTTGTATGCATGACACAAGGCCTTTCTCAAGTTGCTCCTTCAACTTAGCATTCTCCTCAACAAGATGCACATGCTCACAAAAAGGGTTAGTAGCATTTGCATTATCAATTAACACCATGCGAGGAAAGGTGGCTTTCTTCTTGGTTAGCTTCACTTGGAGTTGATCATGAGACTCTTCGATGCTAGCATGAACACCCTTCAAGACTTTGTGAGCCTTGTTGAGAATGTCAAACTCCTCTTTGAGTCTAGCTAGATCAACCCCAAGCTTTGCCTTCTCGGAGTTTAGCACACGAGAAACAACAAGGGCATGATCAAGATCTTTCTTTAACTTAGCATGATCATTGTTGTGTGACTCCTCAAGAGCCAAACGAAGACCACGCTATTCCTCAAGAGCATCGGAAAGATCCGAAATCTCATCGGCATAGTCACGACTATGCCCCTCCATCTTAGAGATGGTATCTTCGTGAGCCTCGATCATGTCATTGGCTTCACCAAGTTGTTCCAAGAGAGCAACGAAGTGCTTCTTGGATTTACCCTTGAGTTTACCCATAAAGGTCTCAAACTCATTCTCCTCCACATTTGTCCCCTCATGTTCATCAATGCTATCCGTCGAAGAAGGATGATTAATGATGGTAGTTTTGATGTTGGGGGTTACCTTGTTTGTGGCTTTAGCCATGAGGCACTTGGCGGTGATGTTCTCATTGGGTGGGTCGAAGAGAGACATCCGTGGAGTCGTCGCAATGGCAACGGAGGCCATGGAAACCGACTCACCATCTTCTTCATCGTCATCATCCTCATTGTACTCTTCTTGTACCACCAACGCCTTGGGAGGAGTCTTCTTGGTGAAGTTGCTCTTGTTGGGGAACGACTTGGCCTTGACCTTTCGGATGAGCTTGCCACCATTGTCTTCCCTCTTCTCATAAGGGCACTCCGCAACAAAGTGGCTCACATTGCCACAATTGAAGCAAGTCCTCACTCATTGCTTGCCCTTTGCGCCACTTGAATTGTTCTTGTTGAAGTTTGGCCTTGAGTTCTTCTTGCTCCAAAATTGCCTTGAAGCAAGAGCCATGTGTTCATGATAGGCATACTTCGTATCTTCGAGGTTGCTCTCCTCTTCTTCCTCTTCATCCTCTTCATCCATACTAACCTTGGCCTTTAGAGCAAGGTTGGGCTTCTTTACTCTTTGAGAGCGAAGAACCACATTGTCGGCGGTCTTGTCCTAGATGCTCATAGCAACGAACTCATCCAACACTTCACTTGAGGACAAGGTGTGGAAGTCCAGCCTTTGACGAATGACGGAGGACATGGCTTTGTGGTAGGGCATCATTGCCTTGAGAAATTTGCGCTTGATCCAATTGTCATCCGCGTCCTTACTTCCATGATCTCGGAGAGAGACCGCGAGTTTAGTTACTCTTCGATAAAGCTCACGAGGTTCTTCATCTTCTTTCATTGCAAACTCATCGGCTTCATCTTGCACCACTTCATAGTTGGAGCGTTGAATGCTTGCATTATCCCGTAGAGGGAAACCACTTGGTGCCAAGCATCTTTGGCCATGGTGTAGGGCTGGAGATGAGGAAGATCTTCGGGTGGGATTGCTTCTTGGATGATGAAGAGAGCATTCTCATTGAATTGATTATCCACGGCTTCTCTAGGAGTGAAGTTACTTCGGTCATGCGGATAGAAACCTTCTTCAATGATTCTCCAAAGGTTAGTGTTCACATGATTTAAATGACGCTTAAAACGATAGACCCAAGAATCAAATTCTACATTCTTCTCAATCTTAGGGGCCGGGCCGGCATGATTCAAATGAGTGGAAGGAAGCGGTCCACCATAGACAAGTGGAGGTTCCACATGGGCAAAGATTCCGGTGCCATTTTTACCACTAGAAGAAGGAGCTTTCTCGCTAGTAGCTTCCCCCTTGTCGGAGGTAGCATCCATCACCTTGTTAGCGGGATCACCCACTTTCAAAGGTGCGGTGGAAAGTTTAAGCCCTTCTAAGAATTTATTAAACATGCTTTCGACCTCGGTCGTCATGGAGGTTTTCAATGTGTCCAATGCCACATTGAATTCCGCACGAGAGACCGCGGTTCCCCCTTCTCCCGTAGACGAGACCGGATTCACACCGGAGTGCTCCTCCACACCGTCTACGATGTCAACCATACTCTTCGGACAGTAAAGTCCTTAATAAAGAGACGAGGCTCTGATACCAATTGAAAGGATCGATATAGTTGACTAGAGGGGGGGTGAATAGGCAACTAACAATTTTTATCTTTTCTTTACCAATTTAAACTTTGCATCAAAGTAGGTTGTCTAGATATGCAACTAGGTGAGCAACCTATATGATGCAACAACAATAAGCACACACGCAAGCAAGAGATAAAGCACAAATAAGCTTGCACAAGTAAAGGCACGAGATAACCAAGAGTGGAGCCGGTGAAGACGAGGATGTGTTACCGAAGTTCCTTCCCTTTGAGAGGAAGTACGTCTCCGTTGGAGCGGTGTGGAGGCACAATGCTCCCCAAGAAGCCACTAGGGCCACCGTATTCTCCTCACGCCCTCACACAATGCGAGATGCAGTGATTCCACTATTGGTGCCCTTGGAGGCGGCGACCGAACCTTTACAAACAAGGCTGGGGCAATCTCCACAACTTAATTGGAGGTTCCCAACGATACCACGAAGCTTCACCACAATGGACTATGGCTCCACGGTGACCTCAACCATCTAGGGTGCTCAAACACCCAAGAGTAACAAGATCCACAAGGGATTAGTGGGGGGATTCAAATTTCTCTTGGTGGAAGTGTAGATCGGGGCCTTCTCAACCAATCCCTAGAGAATCAACAAGTTTGATTGGCTAGGGAAGGAGATCGGGCGAAAATGGAGCTTGGAGCAACAATGGATCTTGGAGGTGGAAGAGGTGGTCAACTAGAGGAGGAAGACACCCCTTATATAGTGGAAGAACAAATCCAACCGTTATCCACCAACTCAGCCTGCGCAACGCGGTACTACCGCAGGGGCACGCGGTACTACCGCAGGGCCCCGCGGTACTACAGCCCACGCAGTAGAGATCAGAACAGCCTAAAATGCACTCAAGTAGAGGGCGGTAGTACTGCTGGCGCGGTACTACCGCTCCCCCTTACGGTAATACCGCAGGGCAGGGGCTTTCCAGAGATGGGAAGGCACGGATATAAAAAATTACATCCGTGGCTACTTCCGCAGAGTTGGAGTCGATGCAAAAACCCGACGTGGTAGTACCGTAAGCCAGCAGCGGTACTACCGCGTGAGGCACGGATGTAAAAAATTACATCCGCCCCTTACTGCCGCGTACTTGCAGAACTAAGTCAGATACCACGGTACTACCGCTTACTAGAAGCGGTACTACCGTGGGCCCTTGCGGTACTACCGCACCAGTGGGCGGTACTACCGCAAGGTCCTACGGTACTACCGCTCTAAGGAGCAGTACTACCGCACGCCCTAGTTCAGCAAGCAAGAGCAAATATTTGCATAGACAAGGAAAACATAGGATACTCCAAAGGCTAGAGGAAAGGAGGTGCAAAGGAAGATGTGTACGTGATGAATCCACCCAACCTTTCCAACGCGGACCCCTTCTTAATAGTACGGCTTCCCTACGACTCAATACCACCGAAAAGAAACGAAGAGAAACGCGGTCTTCCATAGGCTTCGAGGGGAACCAAATCATCTTGTGCCTAGTCAATATATCTGAAATATTCGACGCACATGATTAGTCCGCAAAAGCATTGTCATCAATCACCAAAACCAACTAAGGGATAAAAATGCCCTTACACTAAGTGAAGGTGATAAAGCCGCATAGTCCGATTGCCTGGTTCGTCGCGCTAATCACCTCCTTCAAGGACCAAACTCTTGGATCAAGAGTGTTTAGGTTTCAACCCGAACACCCCCGTACTACCTACGTGGGGGCTGAAGCCGACGACTGGCCAATTCTCAGATTTAATAAAACGGCCGCACAGGAGGCAAAATTTAAAAAAAACAACAAGCATTATATTACATATAGGCTTTGTTTCATAATACAGGACGGGATAACATGAATGTATTCATTCAAAGATAATGTCTTTTGCACACTGACCCTCTACAATGCGGGATCCCTCCATGATATCATCAAAATACAGCTCGGGCGTGCGGTGCTCCTTGCCCGCGGGCGGTCCCTCGGTCGCGAGCTTGACGACGTTCATCTTCGCCCACTGCACCTTGACACGGGCGAAGGCCATCCGTGCACCTTCAATGTAGACCGACCGCTTGATGGCATCAAGCCGAGGGCAGGCATCGACCAGCCGCTTCACGAGCCCGAAGTAGCTGCTGGGTATGGCTTCGGCAGGCCATAGAAGGATTATCAAATCCTTCATGGCCAATTCGGCCACCCCATGCAGTTCGGTCAGCTGTTTCAGCTGATCGCTAAAGGGCACCGGATGCTCTGGCGCAAGATATTGCAACCAGAACAGCTTCTCCATTGAGCTTCCCTCTTCGGCTCAGAAGAACTCCGCAGCATCGGCAACACTGCGCGACAGATCCGCAAACGCCCCTGGAGAACTCCAAATCCGGGTCAGTAAAAGGTACCTTTTCTTCACATATTTTCTCTGCATAATAAAGGCCTTACCCGCCGCGATATTCCTGGCCTCCTGGATTTCCTGGAGGGCGCCCTGGGCTTCAACTCGGGCCTCTTGTGCGCTTTGGCGGGCCTTAGCAAGTTCGGACTCTTGGTCCGCACTCTTGCGCTCCAAGGACTCACATTTCTTTACGGCGTCCTGGAGCTCCTGCTGGACCTCCCCGACCCTTGCCTCATGTTTTTTGTGTGCGGCTTGTTCCTTTGCCGCTCTCTTCTGGGCCTCGGCCAACGCGTTCTTGAGTGTCTCCACCTCGGTCGCAGCTCCTACGAAATATCATGATAACATGATCAACACAAACAATTCATATCTTTCTAGATCTGAATAGGCCATTGCATACCTTGCTTGTCCTCTAGCTGTTTTTTCACACAGCTGAGCTCTTCCTCGGCCCGCTCCAGACTCTGCTTCAGTTTGGAGACTTCGGCAGAATGGGAGGTCGCGGCCAGCATCGACGCCTGCTTATTCGCGTAGACATGTATGGTTAGTCTCCTGCGAAAATAATTTGATCCTCTGTCCGGCTTTTCTTTTCGAACACCGGACAGAGTCTCAGGGGCTACTCTCTATACTATGCCATTCTTTTTGCATAATTACGTCACATACTTCAAAGCCTGTTAGAAGGTTGGTGCAGGCTTCGGACAGTCCGCTCTTAGCGGACTGAACCCTCTCAACCACCGTACCCATGAGGATACGGTGTTCCTCAACAATGGAAGCACTTTGCAGCGCTTTCAGTAGAGTATCCGGTGCCTCTGGATGGACAGAGGTCACCAGCGAAATAGGTGCACCTCCTTCTTTCGAAGGAGGCTGCTTGCCTGATTACGGAGCCGTATGGGCCTCCGGAATAGTATTCGGCTGGGGGGCGAATTGGATGTGGCCCCTATTGCCAATCTCCAGGGGGATTTGCTCCCCCATGTGTCCGGCGGCCACCATGACGGCCTCCTCTACCTCTCCCTGGCCTGGGAAGGTCCTTCGGGACAACACCTCGGCGTCGTCCATGGCCTTGGGAGAGGAGGCCGCCGGAAGTGAACCGCTATCCATCACATTTGGATCCAGCGAATTCCCGGAAGATGAGGATCGCTGGGGGGCGGCGTGGGCCGGATTGCAGCGCATGATTCGACATATTAAAACCACGAAGTAAAGAAGTTGGATATATGTGTGTATAAGTGCCTTCGAGTACTTACGATTCGGCCAGGGGCTTCTCCCTGGGGCGCCACTCGGAGCCGCTATCAGTGTCCAACGCGGAGTTGTCCGCGAGGGAGACCTTCCCCTTCTTGGATGCCTCTACCTCCAGATCCGTGGAGGCCGCCCTTTTTTTCCTTCCCCCCTCAGGGGGGGAGTTGCTTTCCTCCTCCTCCATGCCGTCCTCGGTGGCGGGGGAGGAGTGGGTTTCGGCGTCTTCGGACATCACGTCCGAAGTGCCGTTACGGTGAAGGCCGCCTCTTCCCGCCTGGCCCTTCTTCTCCGGCGCCTGGTAGGGCGCCGGGACCAGCATCTTCGTTAGAAGTGGGATATCTGGGTTTTCAGGCAGCGGAGCCGGACGCTGGATCCGCTCCGCCATCTTTGTCCGGCCCTGAAAAGACAGATAGGGAATCTTAGACATCTTCCTCAAATGTACAGGTGAAGGATACACCTTGAAATACGAAAAACTTACCGAACTGGAGGGATGGGTCAGGTTGTACCCACGGTCCTCGGTCGTCTTCGGCCACGTCTCATTTGCCTTAAAAAGCACCTTCCAGATGCCTTCGTGTGTAGCGCCGAAGAACTGTTGCAAGGTCTGGTGCTTGGCCGGATCAAACTCCCACAAATGGCAAGTCCGGCTTTGGCAAGGAAGGATCCGGCGGAAAAGCATCACCTGGATCACATTGATAAGCTTGATGTTCTTGTCCACCATGCTCTTGATGCGCGTCTGCAGCGCTGTCAGCTCGTCCGATGAAGCCCAGTCCAGGCCCTTCTCTAGCCAGGAGGTGAGCCGCATTGGGGCCCTGGACTTAAATTCAGGAGCCGGGGCCCACGTGGTGTCGCAGGGCTCTGTGACGTAGAACCACTACTGCTGCCACCCTTTGACAGTCTCCACAAAGGTGCGTTTGGGCCACGTGACGTCGGACAGCTTGCTCACCATAGCGCCTCCGCACTTTGCATGTTGACCACCCACCACCTTCGGCTTCACATTAAAGGTCTTTAGCCACAATCCGAAGTGGGGTATGATGCGGAGGAAGGCCTCGCAGACGACAATGAATGCCGAAATGTTGAGAAAAGAATTTGGAGCTAGATCATGGAAATCTAGTTTCATGGTAGAACATGAGTCCGCGGACGAAGGGGTGGAGAGGAAACCCTAACCCACGGACGAAGTGGCGAATGAACACCACCCTCACATGGGGCTCCGGGGTGGGGACGATCTGCCCCTTGGCCGGAAGCCGGTGGGCGATTTCCTGGGCCAAGTACCCCGCCTCCCGGAGCTTCGTGATGTCCTTCTCCGTGATGGAGGAGGCCATCCACTTGCCCTATGCTCCAGATCCGGACATGGTCGGAGTGCTTTTTTGAGGCGGAAAGGATGGAAGCTTGGGCGCTGGAGCTCGAGAATGGGTGGGCAGAGAGAAAAAAGGCGTGGGTGAAAGGGTGAATCCTTATCTCTTTATAAAGGCAGCAAATATCAAGTGCCTCCCCATTCGCCTTAAAACTCGCCTATTCCCCTGCACGGCGCGGTTGGATTACTCACGCCCGTATTGATGAGAATCCCGCAATAAGGGGAAACGATCTCTGCTTTGACAAGACGTGCCAATGAAAACCGCATCTCGAAACATGGAGCAGGAGGCCAAAAAAACGGTTCGAAATAATAACCGGGCAGGGACATAATGTCTCGCTACAAAAATTGTCAGTAGATGGGATTCATGAAATATATACTTTCTGCGGTTGTGTGTGGTACTAGTTTTGCAGAGCCGGACACGTTTTCTGTGTTCAAGGGCTGTTTTGGAGTATTCGGAGGAGGAACCCGCCTTGCAATGCCGAAGACAATCTACGCGCCGGACACATCATCATTGAAGCCTGGTTCAGGGGCTACTGAGGGAGTCCTGGATTAAGGGGTCCTTGGACGTCCGGGCTATGTGACGTGGGCCGGACTGATGGGCCATGAAGATACAAGATAGAAGACTTCCTCCCGTGTCCGGATGGGACTCTCCTTTGCATGGAAGGCAAGCTTGGCGTGCGGATATGAAGATTCCTTCCTCTGTAAACCGACTCTGTACAACCCTAGGCCCCTCTGGTGTCTATATAAACCGGAGGGTTTAGTCCGTAAAGGCAAGAACAATCATACAGGCTAGACATCTAGGGTTAGCCATTACGATCTCGTGGTAGATTAACTCTTGTAATCCTCATATTCATCAAGATCAATCAAGCAGGAAGTAGGGTATTACCTCCATCAAGAGGGCTCGAACCTGGGTAAACATCGTGTCCCCCGTCTCCTGTTACCATCGACCTTAGACGCACAGTTCGGGACCCCCTACCCGAGATCCGCCGGTTTTGACACCGACACCCTCCCCCCCCCAACCGAGGTTCACCTAGCAAAGTGCGAAGTAGCTAGCAGCCCCCCTCCTCCCTCGTGTCGGCACGAAGGGAATCCTAAGCTATGAATGCATGCCCCCCCAACCAAGGTTCACCTAGCAAAGTGTGAAGTAGCTAGCAGCCCCCCTCCTCCCTCGTGTCGGCACGAAGGGAATCCTAAGCTATGAATGCATGCCCCCCCAACCGAGGCTCACCTAGCAAAGTGCGAAGTAGCTAGCAGCCCCCTCCTCCCTCGTGTCGGCACGAAGGGAATCCTAAGCTATGAATGCATGGCCCCCCAACCGAGGTTCACCTAGCAAAGTGCGAAGTATCTAGCAGCCCCCCCTTGTGTCGGCACGAAGGGAATCCTAAGCTATGAATGCATGCCCCCCAACCGAGGTTCACCATAGCAAAGTAAGAAGAAGCTAGCAGCCCCCCTCCCTCGTGTCGGCACGAAGGGGATCCTAAGCTATGAATGCATGCCCCCCAACCGAGGTTCACCTAGCAAAGTGCGAAGTAGCTAGCAGCCCCCCTCCCTCGTGTCGGCACGAAGGGAATCCTAAGCTATGAATGCATGCCCCCCCAACCGAGGTTCACCTAGCAAAGTGCGAAGTAGCTAGCAGCCCCCCTCGTGTCGCCACGAAGGGAATCCTAAGCTATGAATGCATGCCCCCCAACCGAGGTTCACCTAGCAAAGTGCGAAGTAGCACCCCCCCACACACACACTTTCAGTCGGCGGGCCAGAGAGGCATATCTCACCAAGATGGATCGTAAAACGGACCAAGAATAATCCACCTTGGCCGTACAACCTCTCTCTTGTTGTTGGTCAGAGTGATGGCCGTCCATGCGACCCCGGAGATGGGCTAGCTTGCCAATAATCGCGCAAGTAGCTAGTCCCCGAAGACAACCACTGCATGCGTGTGGCCCAAACATATGTATGGAGAGGTGTGTTTTTGAGTAACAATGGAACAACTTTGATGTGGCACCGTGATTTTGAACTAGAAATCCCCACATTGAGTGAATGTTAGGTTGACGATGCATATGTATGTTACACCACACTTCAAGCCAACGACGGGGATTCATGCATGCATGCGTGCATAGTATATGCGCTCAAACTTAAGGTCTGAATCTCAGCATGACCTATACTACGATAACACGAACCAAATGAAGAATCCGCCATGGTAACCTATCTTGTCGTTGGTCAATGTGATCATGGATGTCCACGCGGGCCCACGAATATATAGGCTTGTCGCCGATAACCACGCGAGGGAGTGTATCGTTCGAAGGCAACCACTACATTCATATGTATGGAGGTGATGCGTGCATGCATGTTTGAATACCATTTCACAACATTGATGTGGCGCGTGCGTCAAAAATCATACACTAGCTCCCCACACAGAGCGAGATCGGTTCATGATGTGTCGTTGTACTAGCCACTTTGACTCGATGGGAGGGATTCATGCGTACATATGCATGTGTGTGTGCTCAAACTATATCATGCATGTCATCCCAGAGCAAAAATAATAATCCCCTCCTAAGTCAAATTAACCTCTCTTGTTGTCAGGCAAAAAGTAGTGATGGACCAAGCGGGTCCACAGATGGAAAGCATCGATATCGCTGATAACCGCTTAAGTGGGTGCGAGAGGACAACCACCACCGCTTTGCATGTGGGCCAAACATATTTATGTTGAATACCCAAAATGCACAACTTTGATGTGCCACATGCCTCAAAAACCGTAAACCATGCACCCACACAGAGCGAGGTTTCATGAAGCGTACTACATATGATGGTCCCCTTGCCCCCTCTTCACCGTATACTATATGCTCCTGCCGTAATATATGTACAACCCAAAAGAATCCTCATCGATGGTGAAATTAATTAACCTCTCCCGATGTAGGTCAAAGTGATGCATGCATGCATCAACGATGGCCTCGTGGGCCCACAGATGGAAGCGCCACACGTGAGTGTCCTAGCTAGGATAACCACCGCGTGCATGCATGTGGCCCAAAAAGGTGCTGTGTGGTGTTTGAATAGCCAATTTCACAATTTTGATGTGGCACGTGCCTCGGAAACCAAAAAATCCCAACACTGAGTGAGGTGTACTTGTTCACGGACGCATACGTATAGTATATCTGCTAGTCCCCTCCCACCTTGTCGGTGTGGAACAACACCTATGGGATCACAAGAATCCCTACTACGGTTGCCGGGGCGCAGGGTTGCGAGAAGGGCAGGATTAGTAATTAGCACAAGAATCGTTTAGCCAGGTTCGGGCCGCGAGGATGCGTAAAACCCTAGTCCTGCTTTGGTGGGTGTATTTCAGAGAGTTCTTGAGCTGTCGAACTAGCTATGGTGGGGTGCACGGTCCCAAAGAGCCGAATCCTTCTCCAGTATGCCATGTGCCTCCTTTTATAGTCGAAAGGGGCTGCCACAGTGGCATACAGGAGGTGGAAAGGCGTACAGTAATGCGAGCTTATCGCTCGTATTACAGGACAAGACGCATTTAATGCGCCACTGAGGTGTCCCCTAGCTTTATCGGGGACGGGGGCGAGACCCGTCCCGTCCGTCGCCGCTCCTCCTCGCTTCGACACGCGCCCTAGCCAGTGATGCATGAGGTGCCATGTAGGCAGGCAGACAGCTGTGGTGGCGCGGTGGTGGAGCCTCCATGAAGATCTGCATGCCGCCACGCAGGCGCTTGACGAGTTGGCCCGGGAGCTGCATGTTGCCACGCAGGTGCCTGCTCAGCTGGTTGAGCTGGCAGCTGCATGCGAACGGCGGTGGAAACTTGGTTGGTGCGGGCCTGGCAGTGGCCCTGCTGGCGTCCTCGGTGAGGGCCTTGCCGGGTGGCCCGGCAAGGGTCTTGCCATGGCGCGCTGTCGTCCCTGGAAAGGACCTTGCCGGGGATCTAGTGGCCTTCCTCGGCAGCCGAGGGTAGTCGTCTTCTAATCCTCATCTGATCTTGAGTGTTCCTTGTCTTCACAAAGATCTGCATGCCACCACAGAGGTGCCTCCCAAGCCCTGGCCCAACGTGGTTGATGGTGTTGGGGACGTGGGCTCAAGGGTGGCCCGCTCTGTTGTTGTTTGGGCGTGCCGCCCCGGCAAGGGTCTTGCCGGGGCTGCTGAGGCCGTCCCCGGCAAGGGTCTTGCCGGGGGAAACATCTCCGCTCCTCTGCTTCTTTGCGTCCTTGGTCTTGGCGTTGCTCTGGCTGCCTCGGGCTTCGGTTTTACCTTGGTTCACCTCCCCTGCTCTGCTTGGTGTGGCCGTGGGCGCGGCTCCGACTGCCCATGCACAGGCAAAGGGGTACAAAGGTGCGCCCCTTCGTTTGTACACCGACACACCTCTTCGACGCGTACTACATACCACCATAACACAAACAAAAAAGATTCTACCTTGCTGGTCAAATTAACCTCATTGCCGACTGTTCGTCAAAGTGATGGACGATGACCTCGTGGGCCCACAGAAAGCATCACACGTGAGTGTCGAGTGTCGTGTAGGACAACCATCGACTGCATGTGGCCAAAACATGTATGTATGAAAGGGTTGTGTAATGTTTTAAATAATGATTTCAGGACTCTGATGTGGCACTGGCCTGCCTAACAAAACGGCCAACCCACACGGTGGCTCACAACTCGTAGTGTACTGCGAGCCACCCGCCACCCCCAGACGCACACACCCACACACACACACCATGAATCCACCGCAACTACGATGCATGTTAAATTAATTATCCCACGGTGAACATATGTTACCAAAGGAGGGACGTTTTAATTTCAAAAAAATCACAGAGATCATTAAGATGTTTTAGTACATTAATTGATTGATTTTCTACGGGTATAATGTGCAAAAATCAAATTTGAGCTACATGCACACGTGACAGTGCACCTAAATGGATTGCAAAAACACATGTGTCTCACTAGGTGCATGTTTACTCCCCTTGCAACAAATTTCAAACATTGAGAATCTTGATTTTTAAATCTAGTACATCCAAAACTTATTTGAAGTTCATGAAACTTATCGTGTTGTCATATGGACACCAATACAAAGTAGCATTGTACTTTTTTTGTCAACTTTGAGACCAATTTTGATGTAATCTTTATCTAATTACAAACGGGAGATTATTAATAATTGGGAACCAATATCCCCAATGGATTATTTATTCAAACCGTGAGCATTAGACCAACAATGGATATGTGCCATGCTTCGGTTAAGCAATAAAGCGTCATCATTAATCACCCAAATAGAAAAACAATATACGTGTCGCCGCGTGACCTGTGTGCCGTGCGACCAGGCGTGAGTTGACGGGACGCATGCGAGCAGTCCACCGCACAGGCATACGGGGAAGCGTGCGTGCAGGTGTGTGAACTGACGGGGGCGTGCTCGCTGCGCAGTGTGATCGGGAGGCATGCGAGTAGCTGTGTGAAACTTTGGTAGGCATGCCAGCAGTCCGGTGCGCAGGCTCACCGGGAGTCGAGCCATCGGTTTGACCGCCGCCCGCCTCTCTCCCACAACTCCCACTACTCCATATTAATGGTGCGCCCGAGCGGCCGCACCCCCTATGCTCGCCACACACACACACACACACACACACACACACACACACACAATCCTCTCTCTCCACTTGCATCCTCGACGCCGCTCTCAGTCCTCAAAGCCGTCACTGTATGAGGATGCCGCCGAAGCGCCCCATCGGAGGGAGTGGCGACGCCAGGGCTGCTAAAGCACCGGAGCATGGCGTGGAGATGGAGACAGAGGTTGCCGTCACCGCCGACGAGTTATCGCTGCACCCTGACGTCGTCGAGCTTCCACTGCCGGAGGCGGAGTTCCACAGTGACTCTGGTGACGACCCCGGCGACGACTCCGACGAGCACTCCGGTGACGACGGACAACCTGTTGCGTCAATCACACACGGTTCGCTCTAGCAAACCGTCGCCCCCAAAATTCTTTGTGGGACAAAAAACCCTCACCACCCAATTCAAAAAAGAAAAAAGAAAACCCTCACCATCCCACGTCACAAAAACCCTCACCCCGCCCGCCACCCCCTCCGGTACGTTCCCCATTCACACCTGCACAAACTCCTTCGCGTCTATGCCATGGCACCGCCTATCGCGGCGGTAAACACTTAGCTCGACGCCTGCCGCCGCCGCCAGGCTACCGGTAAAGCCCACCGCATTTCGCCTCTTCCACTTGCCGCCGCCTATCGCCATCGACTTTCTCGACGCTGCTCGCGGTTGACCCAGCTCTGCTCGGTTGGGAAATCTGCCGTACTGAGGGTTCTTTCTCATGGACGACAAGGTAACTAATTTAATGAGATATTATCCCATCTCTTATCCCAGTTCATCTGCCTCCTTTAATCACCCGGTGGAAATCGCCGTGAATTCATTTTTATTCGAGCTGATTTGAGGGTTTTCTTACATTCATAAAATGTACAATGCACCGACACTTCAGGACTTTGCGACCTCCGCCAGAGATTCCATCTCACCGTACCAGATAGCTTGAGGACGCGCGCGGTATGTTCAATCTCACCCTAAATCGGTTGGCATGGCCTACTTTCCTTTACATATTCTAAATATTGCTACATTTGGATAAAAGGTGCCACATGCACCATATACGTCAAAGGGGATTCCCCCCTCTTCTTTCTATATTAGGCAAATTAATGATGTATTGTTCTTTCGATTACTCTCATATTTCCGTGACATCGTGTTTACCCTATCTGTTTAATTATACATTTTTGTCCTTCGATTTCAACTGCTGTATAGTTCTTTCAATTTGGGCCCATATTTGCATGTTACCATATTTTCTTTAACAATCCTACCATTTTCTGCAGCACATCCCTTGCTATGCAATAGATTATGTAGTGCACAATTTTTCCCTTTACATAGATCAAGGCTGCACGAATGTCATACTGCACACAAACCATGGATTTACAATCGTTGCTACTGTAAGACTTGATGAACGCAGTGACTCCTATTTTGGCACTGGCTTTTGGAAAGAAATTTCAAAGTTTTATGTACTGAAAGCTGGCACTAAAATTGCACTGCACATAAAAGGGCCTGGTCATGAGATATATGCTAACTTCCCCGACAAAATCATCCGTCCAGACTTTGTTCGAAGTAAGTTTTCTTTTCAACTATTTGCATGTTGACTTACCCAGCAATGTCAAATGAATTGTGTAGTATTTAAGCAACCAATTGTTATTCCCTTTTCTTACTATATTCCTACCTAATAACTTCTAGTTACCAATATACTTTTCTATTGCCCTGTTTTAACTAAATATTCCCTGTACTCCCATTTCTATCAGAAAGCGCCGCTGACAAGGAGACTCCGGAGGTGGAGAACGGGGCTGCCAACAAGTGGAGGCGGGGGGAGCTAGAACCGCTAGCGACTCCAGCGGGCCTAGACTTCATCAACAGCCTCCCCGATGATATGTTGAGAGTCATCATCTCCCTCCTCCCAATCAAATATGGGGCACGGACAACCGTCCTTCTCGACCTCATCGACACCCATGAGCTCTACCATGGCTATCGCAAAAGCTTGGATGCGTTCTCCAAGATCCTCGGCAGTCACCTTGGCCCAACCAAAGGCCTTAGAATGGGCAAGTTCCGTTCCAACTGCAAGGACCGAGCCAAGCTTGACGACTGGTTCCGATCCCCCGCCCTAGATCAGCTCGAGGAGTTCACTTTTGATTATGGGCATATGCGGCCGCTGCCAACATCCGCACTCCGCCTCGTGCCCATGCTGCGCGTCGCCAAGTTCAGGAACTGCCATCCCCCTTAATGACACGCCCGCTCTTATTCTACCACGACTGAAGCACCTCGAGCTCGTCGTCGTCTGCCTCTCAAACGGTGACATGGAGCGCCTGCTCCGTGGCTGTACTGCACTCGAGTACCTTTGTCTTCAGGCGATCAATGGGTTGAGTACCTTCCACCTCACCTCCATGACTCTCCGGACTATTTATGTGTGTTGCTGGTGCGGCAGGAAGACATCACAAGATGTGTACCACGGTATGGTCATTGAGGACACACCTGCACTTGAGAGATTACTTGTAGTTGATCAAGAAGGTCCAACAAGAATCAATGTCATTTCTGCGCCAAAATTGACAGTGGTGGGCTACTTGTCTCACAAATACTCCGAACTTGTTATTGGATCCACACCCGTTCAGGTACAACAGCCGCCTTCTAGCTCTCCTTCTACAAATTAACATTATTTATAATTTTGAAGATGTTTGTTCGTCCATCATTCAGAAAATGATTCTGACAAGCTTGACCCCGAAACATCGCACAGTGAAGGTCTTGGCACTAGAATCTATCGGCCCCAACTTGGAGCAAGTTGTCAGTTTCCTGAGATGCTTTCCGTGCCTGGAGAAGCTATATATCAAGGTGATGTTCCTTTCCTGTTAAATGTTAACCATAAGGGAGTTCAATTTGCGACACCTTTTTCCAAGTTTACAATGACAATGTACTATGATTTCTGAAGGTTCTTTTGGAGGATTTCAGTACATACATGCCCCCCCATATTGGTTGCTTGATCCATATGGTTACAATCAATAAGCATTTCTCCTTTGGATTCATCTGTACTACTTTTCTTAGGGAACTTTTCATCCACTCCAACCTCTTGTGAAGAAGGCTACATTTTTCTAGAATGTAATCAAATGGCCATGTTAATCATGTCAGATCGAAGATGGCATGTTAGTGCATTTTACAAATCCTGCAAACCAAATAGGCTTGTAGTAATGTTTAAAACTGCATGTAGGCACTAACACGTTTTCTTCTTTTGCAGATAAGATTAGGCCCAGTGGTGGATAATGTGATACAATATAACAATCACGTCGAATGGCTAGATCTGCATCTCTCAAAAATTACTTTGAACTCCTACTGAGGGACCTTACTAGAGATTATATTCGCCAGGTTCTTTGTTCTCAGAGCAAGGGTGCTGAAGGAAATGAGGTTTGCCCTACATTTATTTCGCAAAAATGAATGGTTTGTTGATCAGCGCCGGCGCCTGCGGCAGAATGGAGTAGGCTCCTAAAATGCTGAATTTCATTTTGGAACTTCAGATGGCAGAGTAATCGGAAGTCATCGTGTCAACCCCATACATCAATTCTCAGTGGCTGACCCCTTTGCAAAAATTATGAGGTTTCGAAACCAGACTTAGAAGCGGTGATATTAGTTTGAACCTCTCTGATATCCATGTTTAGCGGATCAGCGCGAGCGTTTGTAGCTGATGAGCTGAACTTCATTTCTAATATCAGTTTGAACCTTGTAATCTTCGAATTTGAGCCATATAACTCTGGAATTTGAACCTTGTAACATTTCGAGCTTTTGTGGTACAATCGTTGAAATGGCATCGTATGAGACTCGTATATTGCTAGCACTATTTTGACCTTAATATGCGATGGTCTTAGATTTTATTAACCATTCTCGAATCTGTTTACCTTGTCGATCTCACAGCACATGATCTGTATAGCTAACTCGACTGCGATCTTCGACATTATTGCACACAGTTGGTTTCTTCCACCGTGTGCACTATAGAGCGCAGAATTAATTATCGCACTCAAGTGTGCATCATCACCCTTCTGTGTAACTTTGACCTCATCACCCACGGTTAAACTTATGACCGAAGTCATTCCACACACTTCGTTTCTACAAAGCTTTTTGCCAATAAACGCCCACGATTTGTCCCTCTTCTAGCCGACGCGTGGCCAAACTAGCCAGGCGGGAAGCTTGCGCGGTAAACAGCGCGGTAGCGCGAGAACAGGCTCACCGACGATACATTTGGCGCCTCTTCGAGCCCACGCATGCGATGCCGTGTTGTCAAGCGTGCACTGGAATCCTCCGCTATGAACGTCGTGACAAGACGTGACGATTACAGGCTGACCGGCCCCCATTTATTACATCGGCCATTTAACCCTTGTGTCTCTTCAACCTTTCGATCGCGCCCCAACATTGCAAGAAGCACACCCACCACGAGAAATTCTTAGAGGTATCCTGCGCGACTCCAATGGCGCTCCGAGCGGCTGCCAACGACAAGTAGCAGTTCACCGTGCGTGCCGTGGTGGACACCCACAGAAGGTTCATGGACCTCTCGGTGGTGTACACCAACGACCCGGTCTGGGTGGAGCACTCCATCCACATCATGGAGCTGTTGCTTGCCGAAGAGAAGTACAAGGTGGTCGGGTTCGACCTCGAGTACACCCGCGCTCGTGCCGGGTCTCGTCCCAAGGTCGTCGTTGCCCAGATGTGCGTGCGCCACCACGTCCTCGTCTATCACTATTGCCTAGCCACAAGGCCTTACGAGCATTTCGCCAGGTTTGCCAATAGCCCCTACTACATGTTCACTGACATCACCAACGATGTAAAGGCGCTCGAGAATTCGGGCACCGCCTGCCAGAATCTTGTCGACATCCAGGGCCAATACAAGATCTGGGGCAGCATGGAGCATGAGAAGGACTCACATGTTCACCTCACCGAGGCCATCATCGACCCCTACTACAGAGACATGAAGGATTCGTGCAACAAGGACAAGCATGCCTGGCACTCGGCCTGGATGGAGAAACTCGACAAAGCTCACGTCGTGTACGCGGCCAAGGAGGCATACACGGGCTACGACATGTATAGGCGGATCATTGACATGAGGAAGTGCCTCCTTCCCCAAAACGGCCAGGGATCCAGCCGGAAGCAGAGCAATGGCAAGCGTCGTCGCAACAATAAGTAGATGATTAGATCCTTGTTTCTCCTACTTTAGTATGCCTGTAAATGCTTACTTTGGTGTGTGGAAATGTTATGTGTGTAGTCACTTGTGTAATTGTATGCTTAATTTGGTTATGCAATGCTGTCTTTTTAAGTATATATGTTGATGCTCTGTAGACAGAGCGTAGATGTTGTGCGGACAAACAAAATCACATCGCACACGGACTAAACAATGGAACCCGTCGGTGATGTTTTCATCAATCACTCACAATTGTATACCAACAATCGTTTGCTCACAACACACACGACTTGTTAGCAGTAATCATCTGTGTTGTTATCGGTCTTCGCACACGTTTTCGATTACAGACCTGTTTGCCGCGTATCACACACATCTTGTTAAGTTGAACTATTTCTGTTCTCAAGTCTCAACGCAAACAGTTCATCCGAGTGAACCGCATGCCGTATATTGCACACACCTTGATCTGGCTGACCGTTTCTTTTGTGTTGCCTAATCACAAATAGTTCATCCGATGAACCGTATGCTGTAGATCGCACACACCTTCATCTGGCTGCCCATTTCTTTTGTTCCTCCTTATCGCAAACAGTTAATTGAGTTGAACCGTATGCCCTGCATCCCACACACAACTAAAATTTGAACCGTGTTTGATGCATCCTCCATCGCAAACGTTTTGCACCTTTTTTGATGGTTTTTACACCATCGTTTGCGATTATGGCATCGCACATAGTTTCGTCGAAGGGTCTCTGATTGTAGTGTCGTGTTAGCAGCATCCTGCAGTAGTGTAAGCAACGAACTACTTAGCAGCAGAATAAGTACCCAGATGCATGCATAACAGAACAGAAGCACAGTCATCATGATGAAATGAAAACAAGCACAGAGTAAAAGTAGCGTATAACCAGGATGAGCAGGCTAAAGACAAACTGACTGGAGAAATAGGATTGAGGAAATTGAGAAAGTCTTCAGTCATAGTCTTCAAACAGTAACGATCAAGTACAACAGTATATGAATGAGGAAATGGAAGGGTTGAGGAAATAGAACTAGTAGCTCGGTGAAGATAGTGATTTGGTAGACCAGTTCCAATTGATGTGACAGTCGTACGTCTGGTTGGAGCGGCTAGGTATTTAAACTTGAGGACACACAGTCTCGGACACACAGTCCTCGCCGTATTCTCCTTGAGCTAAGGTCACACAAACATCGCCCAATAACTCGTGGTAAGTCTTCAGGCGACTTCCAAACCTTCACAGACTCGATCACTCGATGATCCACAATTTCCTCTTGGATGCTCTAGACCATGACGCCTAACCGTCTGGAGGATGCACAGTCCTCAAAGGTAACAAGCGTCGGTTCCACACAGGAACAATCTCTTCAGTGATGCTCAATCACTTTGGGTTTGTAGGTGTTTGGGTTTGGGTTTTCCTCACTTGATGATTTTCGCTCAAAGTCCTCGGAGGATGGGATGCTCTCAATGACAAGTGTCAGTTTCTCTCAAAGCAGCCAACCAGCTAGTGGTTGTAGGGGGCGGCTATTTATAGCCTAGGGAGCAGCCCGACATGATAAGACATAAATGCCCTTCAATGATATGACCGTTAGGTAGGTAGATATTTTGGGACAGCTGGCGTGTAGCACAGCAACGGTCGGATATTTGAGTATGAAATTCCTCAGGGCTATCATGTTCCTCACTTGTAGGCAATCCGCACTGGCGAATTCGTAACTCCTCAGTCAGAACAAATTCCTCAGAGACCAGAAGATCTTCGTCTCTGTCACTGAAGAAATTGACTAAACTGTATGAGATTTCCAATGGCTTCACTCGAAGGATTGGTAGGTGTAGGATTTTGAGATGAGCATCACTTCAAAACTTTTCCATAGTTTTACCTCGACCCCCTTTAACAGTACGGTGTTTCATATGACTCAAGAAGGAGAAAACGAAACTACGAAAACAAAAGTCTTCACGCTTCATCTTCCTCACATGAATATCAAGTCTTCATGGTCACACCAATTTCTCCACTTTCAAAGTCTTCAGAAAGCCAAAGTCTTCAGTTGAAGACATTCATTTTTAGGGGTCGACTTTCTATGTAAATATCAAACTCCTCATAGACTTATAGACATGTGTACACTCACAAACTCATTAGTCCCTTAACCTATAAGTCTTCAATACACCAAAGTCACTAAGGGGCACTAGATTCACTTACACATGCTTTCATTGTCAACATAACAACCAAGAGATCTCGGCATCTTCCATGCTACATACATTATAGGCGGTTCCCAAACAGAATGGTAAAGTTTATACCCCCCACCACCAACAAGCACACTCCACGGCTGGTCCGAAACAATGGGTACCGTCCAACTAACAACAGTCCTGGGGGAGTTTTGTTTGCAATTATTTTGATTTGATTTGCTTTGAGCATGGGACTAGGCATCCCAGTTACCAGCCATTTTTTCGTCAATGATGAGAGGAGTCCACTCACCGTGAGAATAACCCACCTAGCATGGAAGATATTGACAGCCCTAGTTGGTACATGAGCTATTCGAGCATACAAAACAGATTATCATTTGAAGGTTTAGAGTTTGGCACACGCAAATATACTTGGAACGGCAGGTAAATGATACGTCTCCAACGTATCTATAATTTTTGATTGTTCCATGCTATTATATTATCCATCTAGGATGTTTTATATGCTATTTATATGATTTTTGGGACTAACCTATTAACCCAGAGCCCAGTGCCAGTTTCTGTTTTTTCCTTGTTTTTGAGTATTGCAGAAAAGGAATACCAAACGGAGTCCAATTGACCTAAAACTTGACGGATATTATTTTTGGACCAGAAGAAGCCCACGGAGTATCGGAGATGGGCCAGAAGAGTCCCGAGGCACCCACGAGGGTGGGGGCGCACCCTACCCCCTGGGCGCACCCCCCTACCTCGTGGCCGCCTCGGAGACCCCCTTGACTTGTTCCCGACGCCAAAACCTCTTATATATACCCAAACTTCCAGAACATAACCTAGATCGGGAGTTTTGCCGCCGCAAGCCTCTGTAGCCACCAAAAACCAATCGGAACCCTGTTCCGGCACCCTGCCGGAGAGGGGAACCCTCACCGGTGGCCATCTTCATCATCCCGGTGCTCTCCATGACGAGGAGGGAGTAGTACACCCTCGAGGCTGAGGGTATGTACCAGTAGCTATGTGTTTGATCTCTCTCTCGTGTTCTTGATTCAGCACGATCTTGATGTATCGCGAGCTTTGCTATTATAGTTGGATCTTATGATGTTTCTCCCTCTCTACTCTCTTGTAATGGATTGATTTTTCCCTTTGAAGTTATCTTATCGGATTGAGTCTTTAAGGATTTGAGAACACTTGATGTATGTCTTGCATGGGATACCCGTGGTGACAATGGGGTATTCTATTGATCCACTTGATGTATGTTTTGGTGATCAACTTGCGGGTTCCGTAACATTGTGAACTTATGCATAGGGGTTGGCACACGTTTTCGTCTTGACTCTCCGGTAGAAACTTTGGGGCACTCTTTGAAGTTCTTTGTGTTGGTTGAATAGATGAATATGAGATTGTGTGATGCCTATCGTATAATCATACCCACGGATACTTGAGGTGACATTGGAGTATCTAGGTGACATTAGGGTTTTGGTTGATTTGTGTCTTAAGGTGTTATTCGAGTACGAACTCTATGATAGATCGAACAGAAATAATAGCTACGTGTTATTTTACTACAGACTCTTGAATAGATCAATTAGAAATAATAACTTTGAGGTGGTTTCGTACCCTACCATAATCTCTTCGTTTGTTCTCCGCTATTAGTGACTTTGGAGTGACTCTTTGTTGCATGTTGAGGGATAGTTATATGATCCAATTATGTTATTATTGTTGAGAGAACTTGCACTAGTGAAAGTATGAACCCTAGGCCTTGTTTACTAGCATTGCAATACCGTTTACGCTCACTTTTACCACTTGCTACCTTCCTGTTTTTATATTTTCAGATTACAAAAACCTATATCTACCATCCATATTGCACTTGTATCACCATCTCTTCGCCGAACTTGTGCACCTATACAATTTACCATTGTATTGGGTGTGTTGGGGACACAAGAGACTCTTTGTTATTTGGTTGCAGGGTTGTTTGAGAGAGACCATCTTCATCCTACGCCTCCCACGGATTGATAAACCTTAGGTCATCCACTTGAGGGAAATTTGCTACTGTCCTACAAACCTCTGCACTTGGAGGCCCTACAACGTCTACAAGAAGAAGGTTGTGTAGTAGACATCAGTAAATACCGCATGTAGGAAGATATGGTGGACTCATATGGAACAACTTTGGGGTTTATGGAAGTGGATGCACAAGCAGTATTCCCGCTTAGTACAAGTGAAGGCTAGGAACAGTCTGGGAAGCGACCAACTAGAGAGCGACAACAGTCATAAACATGCATTGAGATTAACCAACGTTGTGTGCAAGCATGAGTAGGATATAAATCACCATGAACATAAATATCGTGGAGGCTATGTTGATTTTGTTTCAACTACATGTGTGAACATGTGCCAAGTCAAGCCACTCGAATCATTCAAAGGAGGATACCATCCTGTCATACTACATCACAACCATTTTAATTTCCATGTTGGCACGCAAGGTAAACCATTATAAACTCCTAGCTAATTAAGCACGGCATAAATAACTATAATCTCTAATTGTCATTGCAAACATGTTTCATTCATAATAGGCTGAATCAGGAATGATGAACTAATCATATTTACAAAAACAAGATAGGTCGAGTTCATACCAGCTTTTTGATACGTCCATTTTGCATCATGCTTTTATATCGATATTTATTGCATTATGGGCTGTTATTACACATTACGACACAATACTTATGCCTTTTCTCTCTTATTTTACAAGGTTTACATGAAGAGGGAGAATGCCGGCAGCTGGAATTCTGGGCTGGAAAAGGAGTAAATATTAGAGACCTATTCTGCACAACTCCAAAAGTCTTGAAACTCCATGAAAGTCGGTTTTGTAATATATTAAAAATATTGGGCGAAGAAAGCACTAGAGGGGGCCACCCACCGTCCAACAGAAGGGGGCCACCAGAGGGGGGCTACCCACACTAAAATATTTTTGGAGTTTTTGTTTTTCTGAAGAAGGAAGAACAAGAAAGGGAAAAACTATTTACACGGGAAAGCTCCCAACAAGCAAAACAAGAGCAGGAAATCTTTTTGGGTTTTCTTTTAATATTACTACTAAGCATGCATTGAAAGTAAACTAACTACAACTATTTTTTTGGCTTTTCTTAAGGTTAATCAAACACACAAGGAGAAAGCAGAAAAAAGAAAATAAACTAGCATGGATAATACAATGAAAAAGTATGAGAACCGACAACTAGAAGGAGTGTGTGAACAGGAATGTAATGTCGGTGATAAATACGTACCTCCCAGCTTAGGCTTTTGGCCTAAGTTGGTGTACGGCCACTGGCCTGGCGGATATCCAAAGTTGTAGTTGGGGTTGTACTGAGACGCATCAACTACTGCATGAAGGGCTGCAGCATGGAGGCGAGCAGCCTCCGCTGTTCTCTCATACTCGTTTGCCTCCTCTCTAGTTATAAAATATCTCCCATTCACCTGAAAGTAAAAGAAAGCAGGAGCAGGAAGAGTAACAAGGACGGCACGCCGTCTATCAAAGATTAGTCGGTACTGGATGATCTGCTCGTTCCTCCTAAGAAACTGGTAACGTACCATAGCCTCATGATCTAGAAAAGCAGGTGGCAACTCAATAACATACCCTTTAATGGGTACACCCAAATATTTAGCTAAACGAGTTGCATAAATCCCGACAAATAAATCTCCATCTTTAGCATTAAGATATAACCTCCTAGCAATAATGGCCCCCAAATTATATCGTTTATCACCTAACACCGCACACTTGAGGACACTAAGATCTGGAACGTAAATATGGCTATGCTTATGTTTACTATTAATGCATCTACCTATAAACAGAGCAAAGTAATGTATGGCAGGAAAGTGAATGCTCCCCATGGAGGCTTGTGTGATATTTCTAGTTTCTCCAACAGTGATGCTAGCAAGGAAATCATTACATTCAGATTTATGAGGCTCACTAAGACTGACCCATTGTGGGATTTTGCATGCATCACAAAAATCTTCTAGGTCCATGGTATAAGATTCATCATAAAGATCAAACAGGACAGTATGAGTATTACGCTTTGATGAAAACTCTAACCTCCGCATGAAGGACTCGGTGAGATAATAATAATGTAAGCACTTATCCGATAAGAAGTCCTCGAGGCCGGCATTTTGTATGTGCGCATAGAATTCATCCTTGAAACCTGCACGGTCCATAAATTCATCCGACGGCCATTCACAAGGCTTCACTTGAGCTTCCCTTGGCGGTTCAAGGTCCGGTTCACGTATTGCACGCCTCGGTGCTTGCTTCCTTGAGGAACCACCTTAATACATTTTCCTGGATATTTTTCTTTCTCTAAAAACTTTCTGAAATTTTTAGTGACTCAAAATAGAAGTGAACCAAACTCAACAAAATTGATAGCAACTACTCCTACCAGTGCCTAGAGGCTAAGTCATGCATTGAAACTACTTTGGACCATATAAATTTGACATGCAAGCTCAAGAACAAGGTCACTACAACAGGAAAAATTTGCAATGAATAAAGCACTAGAACAAAAACTAATTGGACCATTGGAGGACTCACATACTGAAGAACAATCCCCCAAAGCAGTTTTGTGAATGGAGCTTTCAGCAAGGAGATCGAAAATGGCAGCAAGATGAGCAAGAACACGAGTTTGAGCTATGGTGTGATGTTTTTTGGAGGAAGAAGGAGTGGATGGGTGCAACTCTGAAGATTGGGAACTCGACGAAGGTAAGGTGTCAGGTATCACACCTAAGTTTGATTGTATTAAATCTTTTATGGATACCGATGCTTTTCGTGAATTTAGCACTAAATATGGACTTGACTCTGAGATAGTATCTTCTTTCTGTGAATCATTTGCTACTCATGTTGATCTCCCTAAGGAGAAGTGGTTTAAATATCATCCTCCCATTGAAGTAAAACTAGTTGAACCTATTAAAGTTGAAGAAAAGACTATCACTTATAATGTTGATCCTATTGTTCCTACCGCTTATATTGAGAACCCACCTTTCCCTGTTAGAATAAAGGATCATGCTAAAGCTTCAACTGTGGTTCGTAAGAGTAATGCTAGAACACCTACACCCCCTGAGTAAATTAAAGTTGAACCTAGTATTGCTATGGTTAAAGATCTCTTGGTCGATAATATTGATGGGCATGTTATTTACTTCTGTAATGAAGCTGCTAGAATTGCTAGACCCGATACTAAAAATAAACATAGACCTGTTGTAGGCATGCCTATTGTTTCTGTTAAAATAGGAGATCATTGCTATCATGGCTTATGTGATATGGGTGCTAGTGCGAGTGCAATACCTCATTCCTTATACGAAGAAATTATGCATGATATTGCACTTGCTGAGATTGAAGATATTGATGTTACAATTACGCTTGCCAATAGAGATACTATTTCACCAGTTGGGATTGTTAGAGATGTTGAAGTCTTGTGTGGGAAAGTTAAATATCCTACTGATTTTCTTGTTCTTGGTTCCCCACAAGATGACTTTTGTCCTATTATATTTGGTAGACCCTTCTTGAATACTGTTAATGCTAAGATAGACTGCGAAAAGGATATTGTTACTGTTGGTTTAGGGGATATGTCTCATGATTTTAATTTTGCTAAATTTTGTAGACAACCCCATGATAAAGAATTGCCTAGTAAAGATAAAATTATAGGTCTTGCTTCTATTGCCGTGCCTCCTAATGATCGTTTAGAACAATATTTGCTAGACCATGAAAATATTATGTTTATGAATGAGAGAAGGAAAATAGATGAAGTATTCTTTAAACACGGACCTATTTTGAAACACAACATGCCTGTTGAAATTCTAGGGGATCCTCCTCCACCCAAGGGTGATCCCGTGTTTGAGCTTAAACCATTACCTGATACTCTTAAATATGCTTATCTTGATGAAAAGAAGATATATCCTGTTATTATTAGTGCTAACCTTTCAGAGCAGGAAGAACAGAAATTATTGAAAACTCAGAAGAAGCACCGTGCTGCTATTGGATACACTCTTGATGATCTTAAGGGCATTAGTCCCACTCTATGCCAACACAAAATAAAATTGGAGAAAGACGCTAAACCGGTTGTTGATCACCAACGACGGTTAAATCCTAAGATGAAAGAGGTGGTAAGAAAGGAAATACTAAAGCTTCTGGAGGCAGGTATAATTTACCCCGTTGCTGATAGTCAGTGGGTAAGTCATGTCCATTGTGTCCCTAAGAAGGGAGCTATTACCGTTGTTCCTAATGATAAAGATGAATTGATCCCATAAAGAATTGTTACAGGTTATAGAATGGTAATTGACTTCCGCAAATTAAATAAAGCTACTAAAAAGGATCATTACCCTTTACCTTTTATTGACCAAATGCTAGAAAGATTATCCAAACATACACATTTTTGCTTTCTAGACGGTTATTCTGGTTTCTCTCAAATACCTGTGTCAAAAGAGGATCAGGAAAAGACCACTTTTACTTGCCCTTTCGGTACCTTTGCTTATAGATGCATGCCTTTTGGTTTATGTAATGCACCCGCTACCTTTCAAGGATGTATGACTGTTATATTCTCTGACTTCTGTGAAAAGATTGTTGAGGTTTTCATGGATGATTTCTCCGTGTATGGAACTTCTTTTGATGGTTGCTTAAGCAACCTTGATCGAGTTTTGCAGAGATGTGAAGAAACTAATCTAGTCTTGAATTGGGAGAAGTGCCACTTTATGGTTAATGAAGGTAATTTCTTGGCGCATAAAATTTTTGAAAGAGGTATTGAAGTTGATAAAGCTAAAGTTGATGCTATTGAAAAGATGTCGTGTCCTAAGGACATTAAAGGTATAAGAAGTTTCCTTGGTCATGCCAGTTTTTATAGGAGGTTCATTAAAGACTTCTCAAAAATTTCTAGGCCTCTAACTAATCTCTTACAAAAAGATGTTCCTTTTGTCTTTGATGATGATTGTGTAGAAGCATTTGAAATACTTAAGAATGCCTTGATTTCTGCACCTATTGTTCAACCACCTAATTGGAATTTACCTTTTGAAATTATGTGTGATGCTAGTGATTATGCTGTAGGTGCTATTCTAGGACAAAGAGTTGATAAGAAATTACATGTTATCCAATATGCTAGTAAAACTGTAGACAGTGCCCAAAGAAATTATGCTACTACTGAAAAAGAATTTTTAGCAGTTGTATTTGCTTGCGATAAGTTCAGACCTTATATTGTTGATTGTAAAGTAACTCTTCACACCGATCATGCTGCTATTAAATATATTATGGAAAAGAAAGATGCTAAACCTAGACTTATTAGATGGGTTCTCTTGCTACAAGAATTTGATTTGCATATTATTGATAGAAAGGGAGCTGAGAACCCCGTTGCAGACAACTTATCTAGGTTAGAGAATGTTCTTGATGACCCACTACCTATTGATGATAGCTTTCCTGATGAACAATTAGTTGTCATAAATGCTTCTCGTACTGCTCCATGTTATGCTGATTATGCTAATTACATTG
The DNA here is from genome assembly GCF_018294505.1 of Triticum aestivum. Taxonomy (NCBI): domain Eukaryota; kingdom Viridiplantae; phylum Streptophyta; class Magnoliopsida; order Poales; family Poaceae; genus Triticum; species Triticum aestivum. The sequence goes on along the minus strand of NC_057796.1, from coordinate 124,396,597 downwards.
TTGCTAAATTTATACCACCTAGTTTCACATATCAGCAAAAGAAAAAGTTTTTCTATGATTTAAGACATTACTTCTGGGATGACCCACACCTTTATAAAGAAGGAGTAGATGGTGTTATTAGACGTTGTGTACCTGAGCATGAAAAGGAACAGATCATACGCAAGTGTCACTCTGAGGCTTATGGAGGACACCACGCTGGAGATAGAACTGCACATAAGGTATTGCAATCCGGTTTTTATTGGCCTACTCTTTTCAAGGACGTCTGTAAGTTTGTCTTGTCTTGTGGTGAATGTCAAAGAATTGGTAATATTAGTAGACGTCAAGAAATGCCTATGAGCTATTCACTTGTTATTGAACCATTTGATGTTTGGGGCTTTGATTATATGGGACCTTTTCCTTCCTCTAACGGGTATACACATATTTTAGTTGTTGTTGATTATGTTACTAAGTGGGTAGAAGCTATTCCAACTAGTAGTGCTGATCATAACACCTCTATTAAGATGCTTAAAGAAGTTATTTTTCCGAGGTTTGGAGTCCCTAGATACTTAATGACTGATGGTGGTTCACATTTTATTCATGGTGCATTTCGTAAAATGCTTGCTAAGTATGATGTTAATCATAAAATTGCATCTCCATTTCACCCACAGTCTAGTGGTCAAGTAGAACTGAGTAATAGAGAGATTAAATTAATATTGCAAAAGACTGTTAATAGATCTAGAAAGAATTGGTCCAAGAAACTTGATGATGCATTATGGGCCTATAGAACTCCATATAAAAATCCTATGGGTATGTCTCCGTATAAAATGGTTTATGGAAAAGCATGTCACTTACCTCTCGAACTAGAACATAAGGCATATTGGGCCATTAAAGAGCTCAATTATGATTTCAAACTTGCCGGTGAGAAGAGACTATTTGACATTAGCTCACCTGATGAGTGGAGAACCCAGGCCTATGAGAATGCCAAACTGTTTAAAGAAAAGGTTAAAAGATGGCATGACAAAAGGATACAAATGCGTGAGTTTAATGTAGGTGATTATGTCCTGTTATACAACTCTCATTTAAGATTTTTTGCAGGGAAACTCCTCTCTAAATGGGAAGGTCCTTACGTTATCGAGGAGGTTTATCGTTCCGGTGCCATAAAAATCAACAACTTCGAAGGCACAAATCCAAAGGTGGTGAACGGCCAAAGAATCAAACATTACATCTCAGGTAATCCCATAAATGTTGAAACCAATGTTATTGACATCGTAACCCCGGAGGAGTACATAAGGGACACTTTCCAAAACGTTTCAAACTCCAAAAAGGAATAGGTATGTGGTACGGTATGTAAACCGACTCCAAAACAGTTCTAATAGCAATTTTTCTCCGTTTTGGAATATTTAAGAAAATAGGAAAATAAGAAGTAGTCCGAAAGGGACACGAGGCATCCACGAGGGTGAGGGCACGCCCTACCCCCCTTGGGCGCGCCCCCTGCCTCGTGGGCACCTCGTGTGCCCTCCAGACTCCGTTTTCTTGCACGATACTTCTTTTGGTCGGTAAAAATTCACTATATAATCTCCCGAAGGTTTTGACCATCGTACCACGCCAATATCCTCTGCTTTTGTTTCTAGCTGTTTTTCTGACAGATCTAGATCACCATGACGTCTTCAAGCGCCCCCAAGGACAAATTTTTCGAGAAGGTCATCAACTCCTACCTCGCGGAGGTGCTGCAACATCCTCAAACCATTGAGATGCGCGAGGGGGTGCTGCACATCTGCGATGTTGAGGGACCAAGGTGGACCGGAAGCATGGAGACAAGACTCGAAGCAATGGAGCAACAAGTTTTCAAGTGCCAGGGGATGGTGGAACGCGGACTCAATGCCAACCACATGATGATCGCGGAGTTCACCAACAACCACAAGCTGGATGCCAAGAACATTGGGGAGACCATCTTCAAGCTTCACGAGAAAATCGAGCACCTCCAAGCCCAGATCTATGACCTGCAAAACCAAAACTGTGAGTATGAGGATGAGTTTGGCTACAGATTTGAGGATTCCGGAGACTCGATCATCCTTCTATGATGGTGAGCCTATGCCTTGGAAGATGGACGACAAGCCTACATCATCAACAACTCCGTCATGACCACCTCCGAAGAAAGAGACATAAATACATGGGTATGGGCACTCCCCTTGGCAACTGCCAAGCTTGGGGGAGGTGCCCCGGTATCGTATCACCATCACACTTCTATCTTTACCGTTTTCTTAGTTCGATCCTTTTGGTTATATCTTGATCTAGTAGAATAAAGTTTAGTATGATCTAGCTTTGAGTTTTGTGTTGATCCTTATCTATGTAATCGAGTCCGTGAGCTATATATAATAAAGATTAGTCTTGAGTTGAGGGCTTGGTTATCTTGCTATGATCTTGAGGTAATAAAAGAAAAAGAAAGAATAAAAAGAAATAAAGAGATCATATTGATCTTATGGAGAGTAATGACTTCACATATAAAGAGTATGATGAATAAAAGTTGTTGAAAGCTGACAAACATAGTTTTAGTCATCGTTGCAATTAATAGGAAGTAATAAAGAAAGAGAGGTTTTCACATATAAATATACTATCTTGGACATCTTTTATGATTGTGAGCACTCATTAAAAGATGATATGCTAAAAAGTTGATGTTGGACAAGACAATGTAATGGGTTATGTTTTCTTATATCCGAAATAAATTATATTGTCATGGATCATCCAACATGTTGAGCTTTCCTTTCCCCCTCATGCTAGCCAAATTCTTTGCACCAAGTAGAGATACTACTTGTGCTTCCAAATATCCTTAAACCCAGTTTTGCCATGAGAGTCCACCATATCTACCTATGGATTGGGTAAGATCCTTCAAGTAAGTTGTCATTGTTGCAAGAAATAAAATTTGCTCTCTAAATATATATGATCTATTTGTGTGGAGAAAATAAGCTCTATACGAGCTTGTGATTTGGAAGAAATAAAAGCGACAGACTACATAATAAAGGTCCCTATCACAAGTGGAAATATAAAGTGACGTTCTTTTTCATTAAGATTTTGTGCATCCAGCCATAAAAGCACATGACAACCTCTGCTTCCCTCTGCGAAGGGCCTGTCTTTTATTTTTTTGTCTTATACCTTATACAAGAGCCATGGTGATCTTCACCTTTCCTTTTTACACTTTATCCTTTAGCAAGCACCATGTGTTGGAAAGATCCTGATATATATATATCCAATTTGATGTGGGTTTTCATAAAGCATCATTGTTGACGTTACCCTTGAGGTAAAAGGTTGGGAGGCAAAACTATAAGCCCCTATCTTTCTCTGTGTCTGATTAAAACTTCATACCCATAAGTATTGCGTGAGTGTTAGCAATTGTGAAAGATTAGATGATAATTGAGTATGTGGACTTGCTGAAAAGCTCTTATATTGACTCTTTTCAATGTTATGATAAATTGCAATTTCTTCAATGACTGAGATTATAGTTTGTTAGTTTTCAATGAAGTTTCTGATTCATACTTTACATTGTGAATAGATTTTTACTTTAGCATAAGAAATCATATGACAATATATATATATATATATATATATATATATATATATATATATATGTTGCTATTCTAAGAATGATCATGATGCCCTCATGTCCGTATTTTATTTTATCCACACCTCTATCTCTAAACATGTGGACATATTTTTTCGATATCGGCTTCCGTTTGAGGACAAGCGAGGTCTAAGCTTGGGGGAGTTGATATGTCCATTTTGCATCATGCTTTTATATCAATATTTATTGCATTATGGGCTGTTATTACACATTATGGAACAATACTTATGCTTTTTCTCTCTTATTTTACAAGGTTTACATGAAGAGGGAGAATGTCGGCAGCTGGAATTCTGGGCTGGAAATGGAGCAAATATTAGATACCTATTCTGCACAACTCCAAAAGTCCTCAAACTCTACGAAAGTCAGTTTTGGAATATATTAAAAATATTGGGCGAAGAAAGCACGAGAGGGGGGCCACCCACCGTCCACGAGGGTGGAGGGCGCGCCCTACCCCCCTGGGCGCGCCCCCTGTCTCGTGGGCCACCTGGAAGCCCCCCGATGCCCATCTTCTGATATAAGGTGTCTTTTGCCCTGGAAAAATAAGAAGGAAGCTTTCGGGACGAAACGCCGCCGTCTCGAGGCGGAACCTGGCGAAACCAATCTAGGGCTCCGGCAGAGCTGTTCTGCCGGGGAAACATCCCTCCGGGAGGGGGAAATCATCACCATCGTCATCACCATCAATCCTCTCATCGGGAGGGGGTCAATCTTCATCAACATTTTCACCAGCACCATCTCCTCTCAAACCCTAGTTCATCTCTTGTATCCGATCTTTGTCTCAAAACCTCAGATTGGTACCTGTGGGTTGCTAGTAGTGTTGATTACTACTTGTAGTTGATGCTAGTTGGTTTATTCGGTGGAAGATTATATGTTCAGATCCTTTATGCATATTAATACCCCTCTGATTATGAACATGAATATGATTTGTGAGTAGCTACCTTTGTTCCTGAGGACATGGGAGAAGTCTTGTTATAAGTAGTCATGTGAATTTGGTATTCGTTCGATATTTTGATGAGATGTATGTTGTCTTTCCTCTAGTGGTGTTATGTGAACATCGACTACATGACACTTCACCATTGTTTGGGCCTAGGGGAAGGCAATGGGAAGTAGTAAGTAGATGATGGGTTGCTAGAGTGACAGAAGCTTAAACCCTAGTTTATGCGTTGCTTCGTAAGGGGCTGATTTGGATCCATTTGTTTCATGCTATGGTTAGGTTTACCTTAATTCTTCTTTCATAGTTGCGGATGCTTGCGAGGGAGGTTAATCATAAGTGGGATGCTTGTCCAAGGAAGGGCAGTACCCAAGAACCGGTCCACCCACATATCAAATTATCAAAGTAACGAACGTGAATCATATGAGCATGATAAAAACTAGCTTGACGATAATTCCCATGTGTCATCGGGAGCGCTTTCCTTTATAGAAGAGTTTGTCCAGGCTTGTCCTTTGCTACAAAAAGGATTGGGCCACCTTGTTGCACCTTGTTTACTTTTGATACTTGTTACCCGTTACGAATTACCTTATCATAAAACTATCTGTTACCGATAATTTCAGTGCTTGCAGAGAATACCTTAGTGACAACTGCTTGTCATTTCCTTCTGCTCCTCGTTGGGTTCGACACTCTTACTTATCGAAAGGACTACGATAGATCCCCTATAATTGTGGGTCATCACTTTTCCTCATCTCAATCATTTCATCGTATATCGTCATTATTGCCTTTCACTTGCACGACCAAACGGTGTGGATAAATAATAATAGCGCACGTGCATCGGACTAACCTGGAATCTGCAAATATTTATTCAAAGGAGAAGACAAGGTAATATGGGATCTTTGTTAGATCAACAATAATGCATGAGAGCCACTCAACATTTTCATCGTGGTCTTCTCCTCTCGAACCCCAAAGAAAAGAAAAGAATTTCAAAGGAACACACTGAAATGTTTTTGGAGTTTTTGTTTTTCTGAAGAAGGAAGAACAAGAACGGGAAAAACTATTTACACGGGAAAGCTCCCAACAAGCAAAACAAGAGCAGGAAATCTTTTTGGGTTTTCTTTTAATATTACTACTAAGCATGCATTGAAAGTAAACTAACTACAACTATTTTTTTGGCTTTTCTTAAGGTTAATCAAACACACAAGGAGAAAGCAGAAAAAAGAAAATAAACTAGCATGGATAATACAATGAAAAAGTATGAGAACCGACAACTAGAAGGAGTGTGTGAACAGGAATGTAATGTCGGTGATAAATACGTACCCCCCAGCTTAGGCTTTTGGCCTAAGTTGGTGTACGGCCACTGGCCTGGCGGATATCCAAAGTTGTAGTTGGGGTTGTACTGAGACGCATCAGCTACTGCATGAAGGGCTACAACATGGAGGCGAGCAGCCTCCGTTATTCTCTCATACTCGTTTGCCTCCTCTCTAGTTATAAAATATCTCCCATTCGCCTGAAAGTAAAAGAAAGCAGGAGCAGGAAGAGTAACAAGGACGGCACGCCGTCTAACAAAGATTAGTCGGTACTGGATGATCTGCTCGTTCCTCCTAAGAAACTGGTAACGTACCATAGCCTCATGATCTAGAAAAGCAGGTTGCAACTCAATAACATACCCTTTAATGGGTACACCCAAATATTTAGCTAAACGAGTTGCATAAATCCCGACAAATAAATCTCCATCTTTAGCATTAAGATATAACCTCCTAGCAATAATGGCCCCCAAATTATATCGTTTATCACCTAACACCGCACACTTGAGGACACTAAGATCTGGAACGTAAATATGGCTATGCTTATGTTTACTATTAATGCATCTACCTATAAACAAAGCAAAGTAATGTATGGCAGGAAAGTGAATGCTCCCCATGGAGGCTTGTGTGATATTTCTAGTTTCTCCAACAGTGTTGCTAGCAAGGAAATCATTACATTCAGATTTATGAGGCTCACTAAGACTGCCCCATTGTGGGATTTTGCATGCATCACAAAAATCTTCTAGGTCCATGGTATAAGATTCATCATAAAGATCAAACAGGACAGTATGAGTATTACGCTTGGATGAAAACTCTAACCTCCGCATGAAGGACTCGGTGAGATAATAATAATGTAAGCACTTATCCGATAAGAAGTCCTCGAGGCCGGCATTTTGTACGTACGCATAGAATTCATCCTTGAAACCTGCACGATCCATAAATTCATCCGACGACCATTCACAAGGCTTCACTTGAGCTTCCCTTGGCGGTTCAAGGTCCGGTTCGTGTATTGCACGCCTCGGCGCTTGCTTCCTTGAGGAACCACCTTAATACATTTTCCTGGACATTTTTCTTTCTCTGAAAAATTTCTGAAATTTTTAGTGACCCGAAATAAAAGTGAACCAAACTCAACAAAATTGATAGCAACTACTCCTACCAGTGCCTAGAGGCTAAGTCATGCATTAAAACTACTTCGGACCATATAAATTTGACATGCAAGCTCAAGAACAAGGTCACCACAACAACAAAAATTTGCAATGAATAAAGCACTAGAACAAAAACTAATTGGACCATTGGAGGACTCACATACCGAAGAACAATCCCCCAAAGCAGTTTTGTGAATGGAGTTTTGAGCAAGGAGATCAAAAATGGCAGCAAGATGAGCAAGAACACGAGTTTGAGCTATGTGGTGATTTTTTTGGAGGAAGAAGGAGTGGATGGGTGCTGGAATAAGTGGAGGGGGCTATGTGGGGCCCACAAGGTTAGGGGTCGCGCCCTCCACACTTGTGGCCAGCTGGTGAGGCCCCCTGGTGTGTTCTTTGCACCAGAAATTCTAAAATAATGTATAAAAAATCGTATCCAATTTTCAGGGCATTTGGAGAACTTTTATTTTTGGGACATTTTTTATTGCATGGATAATTCAGAAAACAGACAGAAAATACTATTTTTGCTTTAATTATCTAAATAACAGAAAGTAAAAGATGGGTACAGAGAGTTGTGCTTTCTAAATTCATTCATCTCATGCTCATCAAATGGAATCCATTAACAAGGTTGATCAAGTCTTGTTAACAAACTTCTTCCGAATGACATGAAACAGGAGAATTTTTGAATAACACTAGGTTACCTCAACGGGGATATGCATTTCCCCAACAATAAGAATATCATATTTCTTTTTGGCAGTAGGTAGAGGGAATTCAAACCTCCAATAGTAATAGTTGAAATTTTTCCAATAGAATTGATACTATGAACTTGAGGTTGTTTCTTCGGAAAGTGTACCGTATGCTCATTACCATTAACATGAAAAGTGACATTGCCTTTGTTGCAATCAATAACAGCCCCTGCAGTATTCAAAAAGGGTCTACCAAGGATAATCGACATATTATCGTCCTCGGAAATATCAAGAATAACAAAGTCTGTTAAGATAGTAACGTTTGCAACCACAACAGACACATCCTCACAAATACTGATGGGTATAGCAGTTGATTTATCAGCCATTTGCAGAGAGATTTCAGTAGGTGTCAACTTATTCAATTCAAGTCTACGATATAAAGAGAAAGGCATAACACTAACACCGGCTCCAAGATCACATAAAGCAGTTTTAACATAGTTTCTTTTAATGGCGCATGGTATAGTTGGTACTCCTGGATCTCCAAGTTTCTTTGGTATTCCACCCTTAAAAGTATAATTAGCAACATGGTGGAAATTTCAGCTTCCGATATCTATCTTTTATTAGTAACAATATCTTTCATATACTTAGCATAAGGAGGCATTTTAAGCATATCAGTCAAACGCATACGCAAAAAGATAGGTCTGATCATTTTAGCAAAGCGCTCAAAATCCTCTTCATCTTTTTTCTTGGATGGCTTAGGTGGAAAGGGCATGGGTTTCTGAACCCATGGTTCTCTTTCTATACCATGTTTTCTAGCAACGAAGCCTCTTTAATCATAACGTTGATTCTTTGATTGTGGGTTATCAAGATCAACATCAGGTTCAACCTCTACATCATTATCATTACTAGGTTGAGCATCAACATGAACATCATTGCTAACATCATCACTAGGTTCATGTTCATCACCAGATTGTGTCTCAGCATCAGAAACAAAAATATCATTGGAATTCTCAGGTGTGTCTACAGCAGGTTCACTAGCATGCAAAGTCCTATCAGTTTTCCTTTTCTTTTTAGTACTAGGACTAGGTGCATCAGTATTAGTTCTCTGAGAATCCTGCTCAACTCTCTTAGGATGGCCCTCAGGATACAAAGGTTCCTGGGTCATTTTACCACCTCTATTCATAACCCTAACATCATTATCATTGTTCTTACTATTCAACTCATTCAGCAAATCATCTTGAGCTTTAAGTACTTGTTCTACTTGAGTTCTAACCATGGAAGCATGTTTACTAATAAGCTTAAGATCATTAACACTTCTACTCATATAATCACCCAAGTGGTCAAGCATGTAAGCATTACATTTCAATTGTCTACTAACATAAGCATTGAAGTTCTCTTGTTTAACAATAAAATTATCGAACTCATCCAAGCATTGACTAGCAGACTTATTATGAGGAATATCACCTTCATCAAATCTATGGAGAGAATTTACCTCTACTACCTGTGTCGGGTTATCAAGACCATGTATTTCTTCAATAGGTGGTAGATTCTTAACATCTTCAGCTTTAATACCTTTTTCTTTCATATATTTCTTTGCCTCTTGCATATCTTCAAGACTAAGAAATAGAATACCCCTTTTCTTTGGAGTTGGCTTCAGAGTTGGTTCAAGAAGTGTCCAATCATTTTCATTACTCAATATATTATTCAATAGCAATTCAGCTTGCTCAATAGTTCTTTCCCTGAAAACACAACCAGCACAACTATCCACGTGGTCTCTGGAAGCATCGGTTAGTCCATTATAAAAGATATCAAGTATTTCATTTTTCTTAAGAGGATGATCAGGCAAAGCATTAATTAATCGGAGAAGCCTCCCCCAAGCTTGTGGGAGAATCTCTTCTTCAATTTGCACAAAATTAAATATTTCCTTTAAAGCAGCTTGTTTCTTATGAGCTGAGAAATATTTTGCAGAGAACTGATAAATCATATCCTGGGGACTACGCACACAACCAGGATCAAGAAAATTAAACCATAACTTAGCATCACCCTTTAATGAGAAAGGAAACAATTTAAGAATATAGTAATAGCAATTTTTTTCCTCATGAGCAAATAGGGTGGCTATATCATTTAATTTAGTAAGATGTGCCACAACAGTTTCAGATTCATAACCATGAAAAGGATCAGATTCAACCAAAGTAATTAACTCAGGATCGACAGAGAATTCATAATCCTTATCAGTAACAAATATAGATGAAGTAGCAAAAGCGGGATCATATTTCATTCTAGCATTCAAGGATTTTTCTTTCAGCTTAGCTAAGAATTTCTTAAGATCCTCTCTATCATTGCAAGCAAAGAAGTCTCTAGCAGTTTCTTCATCCATAACATAACCCTCAGGAACAATAGGCAATTCATATCTAGGGGGAGAATCATAACCATCATTTTCAATCATATCATCAGTTTCAGTAATTTCATTCTCTCTAACCCTAGCAAATTGTTCATCAAGAAATTCACCTAGTGGCACAGTATTATCAAGCACAGAAGTAGTTTCATCTTAAGCATCATGCATAGCAGAAGTGGCATCATCAATAACATGCGACATATCAGAATCAATAGCAGGTGTAGGGGTCGCAAGTTTACTCAAAACAGAAGGAGAATCAAGTGCAGAGCTAGATGGCAGTTCCTTACCTCCCCTCGTAGTTGAGGGAAAAATCTTAGTTCTTTGATCTTTCAAATTCCTCATAGTGATCAACAGATATAAATCCCAAGTGACTCAGAGAATAGAGCTATGCTCCCCTGCAACGGCGCCAGAAAAAGGTCTTGATAATCCACAAGTATATGGGATCGCAACCGTTTTTGAGAGTAGAGTATTCAACCCAAATTTATTGATTCGACACAAGGAGAGCCAAAGAATATTCTTGAGTATTAGCAGCTGAGTTGTCAATTCAACCACACCTGAAAGACTTAATATCTGTAGCAAAATATTTAGTAGCAAAGTAGTATGGATGTAACAATGAAGGTGGCAAAAGTAACAATAGCAGTAATGTAGCAATCGTAACAATGGCAACGGAAAAGTAAGGTAGCAAAGATCAATATGTGAAAAGCTCATAGGCAATGGATCAATGATGGATAATTATGTCGGATGGCATTCATCATGCAACGGTTATAACATAGGGTGACACAGAACTAGCTCCAGTTCATCAATATAATGTAGGCATGTATTCTGAATATAGTCATACGTGCTTATGGAAAAGAACTTGCATGACATCTTTTGTCCTACCCTCCCGTTGCAGCGGGGTCCTATTGGAAACTAAGGGATATTAAGGCCTCCTTTTAATAGAGTACCGGACCAAAGCATTAGCACTTAGTGAATACATGAACTCCTCAAACTACGGTCATCACCGGGAGTGGTCCCGACTATTGTCACTCCGGGGGTTGTGATATGTCTCCAGCATATCTATACTTTTTATTGTTCCATGTTGTTATATTATCAATCTTGGATGTTTTATAATCATTTTATAGTCATTTTATATCATTTTTTGGTACTAACCTATTGACATAGTGCCAAGTGCCAGTTGTTGTTTCTGCATGTTTTTTACATCGCAGGAAATCAATATCAAACGGAGTCCAAACGCAACGAAACTTTACGAAGATTTTTCTTGGACCAGAAGGAACATAATGGGCTCTGGCTGCGCCTGGGGGTGCTCCGAGGAGAGCACAACCCACCAAGGTGCGCCGGGAGGCCCATACGCGCCCTGGTGGGTTGTGCCCACCTCGGGTGCCCCCGGACCGCCTCTTTGCTCTATAAATACCCAAATATTCTAGAAACCCTAAAGGCATCGACGAAATATTCATCTAGCCGCCACAGAGTCCAGAACCACCAGATCCAATCTAGACACCATCTCGGATGGGGTTCACCACCTACATTGGTGCCTCTCCAATGATGCGTGACTATTTCTTTGTAGACCTTCGGGTCCATAGTTAGTAGCTAGATGTCTTTCTCTCTCGCTGAATTCTCAATACAATGGTCTCTTGGAGATCCATATGATGTAACTCTTTTGCGATGTGTTGTTGGGATCGATGAACTTTGAGTTTATGATCAGATCTATCTTTTTATATCCATGAAAGTTATTTGAGTTTCTTTGATCTCTTATATGCATGATTGCTTATAGCCTCGTATTTCTTCTCCGATATTTGGGTTTTGTTTGGCCAATTTGATCTATTTATCTTGCAATGGGAAGAGGTGCTTTGTAGTGGGTTCGATCTTACAATGCTTGATACGAGTGACAGAAGGGGAACCGACATGTATGTATAGTTGCTACTAAGGATAAAACGATGGGGTCTATCTCTACATAGATAGATCTTGTCTACATCATGTCATCGTTCTTATTGCATTACTCCATTTTTCCACGAACTTGATACACTAGATGCATGCTGGATAGCGGTCGATGTGTGGAGTAATAGTAGTAGATGCAGGCAGGAGTCGGTCTACTAATCTTGGACGTGATGCCTATATAATGATCATTGCCTGGATATCGTCATGAGTATTTGAAGTTCTATCAATTGCCCAACAGTAATTTGTTCACCCACCGTTTGCTATTTTTCTCGAGAGAAGCCACTAGTGAAACCTACGGCCCCAGGATCCCTTTCTCATATTATTTGCCTTTGCGATCTATTTTCTTTTGCATTTATTTTCAGATCTACTAAAATAAAAATACAAAAATACTTTGCTGCACTTTTATTTATTTGCGATCTATTTATTCAATCTATTACAACTTTCTCTCGTCCACGCACCAATTTCTGGCGTCGTTACCCGAAAGGGATTGACAACCCCTTTAACACGTCGGGTTGCGAGTGGTTGTTATTTGTGTGCAGGGGCTGTTTACGTTATGTTGCTTGGTTCTCTTACTGGTTCGAAAACCTTGGTTTCATATCTGAGGAAAATACCTACCGCCGATGTGCTGCATCATCCCTTTCTCTTTGGGGAAATACCGACGTAGCTTCAAGCGACATCAGGTTGCCGGATCATAACACCTAGTGAGTGACTATAACTTGTAATATCGGACCAAGAACACAAATATATTCATGAAAACATAATAGGTTCAGATCTGAAATCATGGCACTCGGGCCCTAGTGACAAGCATTAAGCATAGCAAAGTCATAGCAACATCAATCTTAGAACATAGTGGATACTAGGGATCAAACCATAAGAAAACTAACTTGACTACATGGTAAATCTCATCCAACCAATCACGGTCCAGCAAGCCTACGATGGAATTACTCACGCACGGTGGTGAGCATCATGAAATTGGTGATGGAGGATGGTTCAGGATGACGATGCCGATGGCGACGGATTCCCCTCTCCGGAGCCCAAAACGGACTCCAGATCTGCCCTCCCGAGGAAGAACAAGGCTTGGCGGCGGCTCCGTATCATAAAACGCGATGAATCCTTCTCTCTGATTTTTTTCTCCCCGAAGAGAATATATGGAGTTGGAGTTGAGGTCGATGGAGGTCCAGGGGGGCCACAAGGTCAGAGGGCGCGCCCTCCACCCTTGTGGCTAGGGTGTGGGCCCCCTTCTGCTGATTCTTTCGCCAATATTTTTTATTAACTCCAAAACTTGGCTCCGTGAAGTTTCAGGTCATTCCGAGAACTTTTTATTCTGCACATAACACCATGGCAATTCTGCTGAAAACAGCGTCAGTTCGGGTTAGTTCCATTCTGTAACATCCCAAATTTTCAATTTGGAATGTTATACATTAGATCATCATGCATATCATATTTTATTGCATTTTGATTTGCGATCCTAGAAATTTCACGCAACTCAAGGACCCACTGAGAGAGTTCGGGATTTCGTTATTTTCATATTTGGGTTTTCTCAAATTTTGAAAATAGGATCATTTGTTTTAATTATTTTTCTCTCCGAAAATATTTCATATCAAAATATATGAGAGGGGATAAAATGACTTCTCCACAAATAATGAAATATTGGAGGAAAAATATTAAAAACAAATATTTGATTTTATTTGGATTTTATCTGATTTTATTCGAATTAGGAAAATACGCGTTTTTCAAAATTTCATTTTAGGCCCAAATAAATGTTCATCTTGTCCGGCTTATTTTTAGAGGATGGGGAAAATTTATTTCGGGATTTTTGGAGTCAGTTTAGTATTGCTTTTCTTACATTTTCTGCACATCCCAATTATTATTTTTTAAAGTCAACCCCTTACGGGCCGTGTCCGACCCGGACACCTCAGCCCGGCCGGCCTTTAAAGCCGCGGCCCGAGCCCCGCCTCAGCCCAAGTCGCCGCCGCCCGACCCGCCACCCGCCGGAGCCCCGCCGCCTCTCGCCCGACGCCGCCGCCGCCGTCACGCGAACCGAGGTAGCCGCCGGTTTTTCTCGAAAAACTGTTCGGTTTTATTTCGAAACCGAGATGCGTTTTTTTATATTAGATCGGTTTATTTTTTTCCGGTTTAGTTAGATAGTGAACGCCCGTTCGTTCGTTCGTTTTAACGAACGGTTTTCTTTTTTTTTTACAGACAGCGAACGTTCGATCGTTAGCCTGTTCGTCAGTTTTTCTTTTTTTCGGATTTTCCGCCATTATTCTTGATCGCGATTTCCGATCTGTTTTTCGTTTTAGTATAACTTTTCGCTCGTTTATCGGAATCAGGCGATTCAAGCGCCTAGAGTTTCGTCCCGAAATTCTCTTTCCGTTTAACCAACTCAAACAAGTTTTTGGTGCTGTAAAATTTGACTTAGATCCAGATTAGTAAACGAAGCTTGTTTCTTTCGCCGTTTGACCTTCGTTGCTTCGTTTGAATTGATTCTTTTTGCAAACCGGAGTTCTTAAGTTGAACTTTCTGGTTAGATCTCTTATTTTGAGTTTTATTTCGTGCACCCTTGCTTGATTGCTTATGTATGTATTGTTTGTTTGCGATAGAGTACTCGGAGTGCGAAGCGTGCTACTACGAGTCTCTAGGTTTCACGGATCATCAGCAAGGCAAGTAACACTTTGATCATACTTTTCATCACCCAGTTTTATTGCATTAGATCAATCCTCAAACAGTTGCATGATTAGGATCTGATTAATATGTGGGTTTTGGGAAGTAGATGAGGTAGTACCTATTGTCCTGTTTACTATCAAACCTTTGGGAGTTACTTCTACGTTTGCTTATATTGCTATGCTATGCTATGCTCGTAGACGTGGATTGGGTTTGAGTGAATTCTTCATGACAGATGTGAGATTATTAATTTATGGTTCAACTTAAGGTGGCTACTTTAATTTACATCTGGGTGGATTGAGGCACCTGGAGAAACCAGTGTTGCCTGTATTTTTGGATATCCCGGAGTACCCGTGTGATCATCCTATGGACCGCCACCCAGACTCAAAGGGATCATGAGATTATTCATGCTAGAAACTTCCGTGTGCAGCCACAAGCTATTATGGGCTCTAGCATAGTTGAGTAGGTTACATGACCTCTTGAAGAGGTGGGCTAGCAGATGTAGGGGAAAGTAGGTGTAACTGTCCACCCGGAGTAAAGAGTAGTGTTTCTGAAAGACGGTGTCTCGGTCATCTGTTTCTCAGACACCATGTAGTGCGAGAAATCAAGCAGAGGCGATCGAGTCTTGTGGGGAAAAGTGCACAAACCTCTGCAGAGTGTACAAACTAATCATGATTAGCCGTGTCCCCGGTTATGGACATCTTGAGTATCTAGTTCTTGGATTATCATGTGAATCTCATCATCATGTTACCTAATTTAATTTGATTGGGTTAATCACGTTCTTAATTGGGATTGAGTTGGAGGTACCTTCTCAATGTTTAACAATCACCATGATAGTTAAATAAAATTTATTCCTTTGTGGTAGGGAAAAATTGGCTTTTCGCAAAACTGTAACCATAGAGCTTTCCACCAGCCAAATATGCATGTAGTGATAGCATTATTCTGTTCATTACTCTCTATGTGTTACTTTGCCAGCATATTCCATGTGCTGACCCGTTTTCGGGCTGCAACGTATCATGTTGCAGACTTTTCAGACGACGAGTAAGGAGCCTTAGGTCGTGGTCTTATACTCAGTGATGCCGTTGGAGTTGATGGACTCACTTTATCTTCCAAGCCTTCCGCTGTTATCGTATTTTAGATGGCCTTAAGCCATATTTATTGTATTGAGTTCTCTTGAACTATTCGATGTAATAAGTGTGTGATTGCTACTCTGTTATAAATCCTTCAAAGTACTGTGCGTGTCAGCATTACCGATCCACGGATGACACTGATGCACAGAGACTAGACTGTTTGAGGTCTGGTCGCTACAGAGATGGTATCAGAGCACACGCTGACTGTAGGACACGACCACTAAGCTAAAGCCCTAGATCACTACTCTCTTCTCATTTCTGACTCCTCTCCTTTCTTCCACTCTTTTAGGATGGCGGGTGCAAGGAACAAGTTCGCGCAACCAGATGAGGATACACCTTTTGGACGACACTTGAAGGAAGTTACTAAGTACCTGAACATCGAAATACCAGGCTTCACCGGAACCTACAACGCCACACTACCAAAAGAGGAGTGCTGGATGATTCAAGTTCAAGTTCCAGGAAGGACGTTCACGCCAATCACTGAGCCCATAGAGTTTTCCTTTGATGCACCAACCTGGAGTCTAGGAAAGAGCATGGCAGCCCACATCACCATGGGACGCATTGGAGAAGTGTACCACAATGATCTCAAGGATACTATCTATCAGATTTGTGGGCGCCGAGACGAGCAATGGGAGATGATCAGTACCAGGAAGGATAGATCTATTGCAGCTTTCATCCAGGAGTTAAACCAGCACATTCGTCGCCAGGAGAACCAGATGTGCGCAGACATGATAGAACTGAAGAAGGCAAAGACTAGGATCATGGAACTGGAGGAAGAACTCAAGGCTACACGCGAGGATTATATGGAGGAAATCGTTGCACTAGTGGAGAACAATGACAACCTGACAAAGAAGCTAGGAGTTTTCATGGGAGACCCAGCACCAGGAGGAGATGATGACGATTCTACTTGCCCGGAGAATTACATCATCATTGACGACACCGAATCGGACCCGAGTGAGGATGATTTGGAGGATGAAGCCGGAGCAGATATCATGGAGTCTTCGACTGAGCAATTTTTCTAGTAGACCACCAAATTAGTAGTAGTATTCCACCATGTATATATTATAGTCCAAGCACTTTGTAACGATAGTTAGATCGATTTTATGCCTTGTTTGAATTGATTGGAGTGATATGATTGTGTTTGTCTCATGTGCATATGGGTAGTGTTTTCCCTCTAGACCTCATTCTATTCTATTTTCTCATCTTTTCTAAACCATCAGATGCCTCCGAGACGCGACACCGGATTTGTTTTCCCACCGGAGATCACTCAGTTGATTCAGCAGCAGAATGCCCTGATGCAAGTGCTAGTTCAAAACCAAGGCAGCAACAACAACAAAAACCCACCACCACCACCACCTGTTGATCACTTAGCCCGATTTCTTAGGCTGAATCCGCCGGTGTTTTCCAGTAGCACCGAGCCGATTGTGGTAGATGATTGGCTCCGCAAGGTTGGAAGGGAGCTGACCACTGCAGGATGCACAGATGCGGAGAGAGAGTGTTTTGCCGCACATCAGCTTGATGGATCCGCAGCATCATGGTGGGAGAATTACACAGCCACTCACCCCATTGACACTGTCACATGGGACCAGTTTCAGCAAGCTTTCCGTACTGCCCATGTTTCAGCAGGAGCTATGGCCATGAAGAAGCGTGAGTTTTGCAACTTACGCCAAGGAGGACATACTGTTGGCCAGTACGTGGAGGATTTTAGTAAGTTAGCACGTTATGCCCCAGATGACGTTGCTACGGATGCAGCTAAGCAGGAGAAGTTTCTGGAAGGACTGAATGATGAGCTGAGCATGCATTTGATGGTGGCAACTTTTAACAACTACCAGGAGTTGGTAGATAGAGCTCTCATGATTGAAGGGAAGCAGCAGCAGATTGAGAGTCGTAAGAGGAAGTATGGACAAGGAAAGTACAGTACAGGAGCTCACCAGAAGCCTCGTTTTACCCCGAACTCGGGAGGACACCTTCAGCATAACCATGGAGGTCACAATCACAATGGAGGAAGTTCGCACAATCATAGTGGCCCCAAGAATGGCAATGGGAACGGAGGAAGCAACGGACAGAACCGTACCAACCCATCAACCCCAACCAAGAGGGATCTAAGCCACGTTACCTGTTTCAAGTGCCAGAAGACTGGACATTATGCCACTGATTGTCCAGAAGCAAAGAATGGAAATGGCAATGGAAGCTCGGGGAAGAAGACGAACCCTTTCAACAGGGGACAGGTGAACCACGTTAATGTGGAGGAGGTTGAAGCACAGCCTGATGCAGTAATAGGTAAGTTCTTGGTTAAATCATTTACTGCAATCGTTCTTTTTGATACTGGTGTTGGGGAACGTAGTAATTTCAAAAAAATTCCTACGCACACCCAAGATCATGGTGATGCATAGCAACGAGAGGGGAGAGTGTTGTCCACGTACCCTCGTAGACCGACAGCGGAAGCGTTATCACAACGCGGTTGATCTAGTCGTACATCTTCACGATCCGACTGATCAAGTACCGAACGCACGGCACCTCCGAGTTCTACACACGTTCAGCTCGATGACGTCCCTCGAACTCTGATCCAGCCGAGTGTTGAGGGAGAGTTTCGTCAGCACGATGGCGTGGTGACAATGATGATGTTCCACCGACGCAGGGCTTCGCTTAAACTCCGCAACGGTATTATCGAGGTGTAATATGGTGGAGGGGGGCACCGCACACGGCTAAGAGATCTCAAGGATCAATTGTTGTGTCTCTAGGGTGCCCCCCTGCCCCCGTATATAAAGGAGCAAGGGAGGAGGAGGCCGGCCCTAGGAGGGGGCGCACCAAGTGTGGAGTCCTACTAGGACTCCCTAGTCCTAGTAGGATTCCACCTCCCATATGTAATAGGAAAAGAGGAAGGGAAAAAGAGAAGGAAGGAAGGGGGCGCCCCCCTTCCCTAGTCCAATTCGGACCAGACCAAGGGGAAGGGTGCGGCCACCCTTGAGGCCCTTTTCCTTCTTTCCCGTATGGCCCAATAAGGCCCAATACGTATTCCCGTAACTCTCCGGTACTCCGGAAAATACCCGAATCACTCGGAACCTTTCCGAAGTCCGAATATAGTCGTCCAATATATCGATCTTTACGTCTCGACCATATCGAGACTCCTCGTCATGTCCCCGATCTCATCCAGGACTCCGAACTCCTTCGGTACATCAACATACATAAACTCATAATAAAACTGTCATCGTAACTTTAAGCGTGCGGACCCTACGGGTTCGAGAACTATGTAGACATGACCGAGACACGTCTCCGGTCAATAACCAATAGCGGGACCTAGATGCCCATATTGGCTCCCACATATTCTATGAAGATCTTTATCGGTCAGACCGCATAACAACATACGTTGTTCCCTTTGTCATTGGTATGTTACTTGCCCGAGATTCGATCGTCGGTATCTCGATACCTAGTTCAATCTCGTTACTGGCAAGTCTCTTTACTTGTTCCGTAAGACATCATCCCGCAACTAACTCATTAGTCACAATGCTTGCAAGGCTTATAGTGATGTGCATTACCGAGTGGGCCCAGAGATACCTCTCCGACAATCGGAGTGACAAATCCTAATCTCGAAATACGCCAACCCAACAAGTACCTTTGGAGACACCTGTAGAGCACCTTTATAATCACCCATTTACGTTGTGACGTTTGGTAGCACACAAAGTGTTCCTCCGGTAAACGGGAGTTGCATAATCTCATAGTCATAGGAACATGTATAAGTCATGAAGAAAGCAATAGCAACATACTAAACGATTGGGTGCTAAGCTAACGGAATGGGTCAAGTCAATCACGTCATTCTCCTAATGAGGTGATCCCGTTAATCAAATGACAACTCATGTCTATGGCTAGGAAACATAACCATCTTTGATTAACGAGCTAGTCAAGTAGAGGCATACTAGTGACACTCTGTTTGTCTATGTATTCACACATGTATTATGTTTCCGGTTAATACAATTCTAGCATGAATAATAAACATTTATCATGATATAAGGAAATATATAATGCTTTATTATTGCCTCTAGGGCATATTTCCTTCAACTGGTGCATCACATTCATACATATCAAAGGGATTTGTGGATAAGTTTAAGTTACCCACCAAAGTTCTTAGAACACCTATGTTAGTAACCTCGCCAGGAGCAGAGTATATGGCAAGCCAAGGATGTTTTCAGTTGCCATTGGCCATAGGTAGGCATGTTTTCCCCTCAGACCTAATAGTTTTGGAGTCACAAGGTTTGGATGTGATTTTGGGAATGGATTGGCTATCGATGTATGGAGGAAACATCGATTGCGCCAGTAAGACGATTGTGCTTACTACCCCAGAAGGAAGAAGGATTAAGTATGTATCCCGACATGTGCCGAAGAGGACTCAAGTGAATTCCTTATCAGGAGTTGTACAGGAGGAAGTACCAGTGGTGAAGGAATTCCCTGACGTATTTCCAGAGGAGTTGCCAGGCATGCCACCGGATAGAGACATCGAGTTTTTGATTGAGCTTTTGCCAGGCACTTGGCCAATATCTAAGAGAGCGTACAGGATGCCCGCTAAGGATTTGGAAGAAATTAAGAAGCAGATTAAGGAGTTACTGGATAAAGGATATATTCGCCCAAGTTCGTCACCTTGGGGATCACCCGTACTTCTAGTGGAGAAGAAAGATGGATCGTTGAGGATGGTTGTTGATTATCGTGGATTGAATGAAGTAACAATCAAGAACAAGTACCCACTGCCGATGATCAATGATCTGTTTGACCGACTACAAGGAGCTAAAGTATTTTCCAAGATTGATTTGCAATCAGGATACCACCAATTGAAGATTCGAGAGCAGGATATACCTAAGACAGCTTTTACCACAAGGTATGGGCTATATGAGTACACCGTTATGTCATCTGGCCTGACTAACGCACCTGCCTATTTCATGAACATGATGAACAAAGTGTTTATGGAGTTTTTGGATAAGTTCGTCGTAGTGTTCATTGATGATATTCTGGTCTATTCGAAGAATGAAGAAGAGCATAAGGAGCATTTGCGTTTGGTACTTGGAAAGCTCAGAGAACATCAGTTATATGCCAAGTTCAGCAAGTGCGAGTTTTGGTTAAAGGAAGTTGGATTCCTTGGACATGTTATATCCGGAGAAGGAACAGCAGTAGATCCCACCAAGGTTAACACTGTGACAAATTGGGAAGCACCCACGAGAGTTGGAGAAATCCGGAGTTTTCTTGGACTCGCAGGATATTACCGGAGATTCATCGAGAATTTCTCGAAGATTGCAAAGCCTATGACGGAGTTGTTGAAGAAGGACACCAAATTCATTTGGACTGAGGAATGTGAGGCTAGTTTCCAGGAATTGAAGAAACGTTTGGTTACAGCGCCAGTGTTGATTCTGCCAGATCAACGCAAGGATTATGAAGTATATTGCGACGCTTCTCGTCGAGGACTTGGAGCAGTACTAATGCAGGAGGGAAGAGTTGTTTCATATGCCTCACGACAGCTTAAACCCCATGAGTTGAATTATGCTACACATGATTTGGAGTTAGCAGCCGTAGTGCATGCGTTGAAGACATGGAGACATTTTCTCATCGGAAACCATTGTGAGGTGTACACGGATCACAAGAGTTTGAAGTACATTTTCACGCAGAAGGAGTTGAATCTCACGCAAAGGAGATGGTTGGAGCTCATTAAGGATTATGATATGAGATTGCATTATCACCCAGGGAAGGCTAACGTAGTAGCCGATGCGTTGAGCCGCAAGAGCCATGTCAACATGCTCATGACCGGAGAGTTACCCAAGAAGTTAGCAGAGGATCTTCGTGAACTATGTTTGGAAATAGTTCCAAGAGGTTTTGTAGTAGCATTGGAGATTCAGTCTACTTTGATGGATAAGATCAGAGAAGCTCAGAAAACAGACAAGGAAATTGCTGAGATAAAGGAAAGGATGAGTAAAGGAAAAGCCAAGGGATTTCGTGAGGATGAACACGATACCTTATGGTTTGAGGACTGCGTTTATGTGCCCAATGATCCGGAGATCAGGAAGTTGATTCTGCAAGAGGCCCATGATTCACCATATTCGATTCACCCAGGAAATACCAAGATGTATTTGGATTTGAAGGATACTTTCTGGTGGACCGGAATGAAGAAGGATATTGCGGAGTATGTAGCAGTTTGTGATGTATGTCAGAGAGTAAAGGCAGAGCATCAGAAGCCAGCAGGATTGCTACAACCATTGCCGATACCCGAATGGAAATGGGATAAGCTAGGCATGGATTTTATCACAGGATTGCCCAGGACTCGTTCAGGCTATGACTCGATATGGGTTGTAGTCGATCGTTTGACGAAGGTAGCTCATTTCATCCCAGTAAAGACCACTTATACAAGTGCTAAGTTGGCAAAGATATACATGACCAGGATCGTATGTCTGCATGGAGTTCCGAGGACCATTGTATCAGATAGAGGAACCCAGTTTACTTCAAAGTTTTGGAATCAGTTGCACGAGACTTTGGGTACCAGGCTAGAGTTCAGTACAGCCTTCATCCACAGACAGACGGACAGACCGAGAGAGTCAATCAGATTTTGGAGGACATGCTGAGAGCTTGTGCGCTAGATTATGGATCTAGTTGGGACGACAATTTGCCATATGCAGAGTTCTCTTACAAAACAGTTATCAATCCAGTTTGAAGATGGCCCCTTTCGAAGCTCTGTACGGAAGGAGGTGCAGGACACCGTTGTTGTGGGACGAAGTTGGAGACCGCCAGTTGTTTGGACCAGATTTGATTAAAGAGTCTGAACAGAAAGTGAAGTTGATTCGCGATAGGCTCAAGGTAGCCCAGTCCAGGCAGAAGAGTTATGCGGATTCTAAACGCAAGGAGACAGTTTACGAAGTCGGAGACAGAGTTTATCTTCGAGTATCACCACTTCGAGGAGTAAAGCGCTTTGGAGTTAAGGGAAAGTTAGCGCCACGTTTTGTAGGACCATACAAAGTTTTGGAGCGTATGGGGGAAGTTGCTTACAAGTTGGAATTGCCCGAAGGATTGTCGGGAGTTCACGATGTGTTCCATGTTTCTCAGCTGAAGAAGTGCCACGCAGAGATGGCTGAGATACCACTGAGAGATACAGTGCCATTGGAAGCGATTCAGCTGGATAGTGACTTGACCTATGAGGAGAAACCAGTTAAGATTCTTGAGTATGCCAGCCGAGTCACCCGCAGCAAGGTTATCAAGTTTTGCAAAGTTCAGTGGAGTCACCATACCGAGGATGAAGCCACCTGGGAGCGAGAGGAAGATCTACGGAAGGACCACTCTCACCTATTTTCTAGCCAACCCGAATCTCGAGGGCGAGATTCATCTTAAGGGGGGTAGGTTTGTAACATCCCAAATTTTCAATTTGGAATGTTATACATTAGATCATCATGCATATCATATTTTATTGCATTTTGATTTGCGATCCTAGAAATTTCACGCAGCTCAAGGACCCACGGAGAGAGTTGGGGATTTCGTTATTTTCATATTTGGGTTTTCTCAAATTTTGAAAATAAGATCATTTGTTTTAATTATTTTTCTCTCCGAAAATATTTCATATCAAAATATGAGAGGGGATAAAATGACTTCTCCACAAATAATGAAATATTGGAGGAAAAATATTAAAAACAAATATTTGATTTTATTTGGATTTTATCTGATTTATTCGAATTAGAAAAAATATGCGTTTTTCAAAATTTCATTTAGGCCCAAATAAATGTTCATCTTGTCCGGCTTATTTTTAGAGGACGGGGAAAATTTATTTCGGATTTTTGGAGTACATTTAGTATTTCTTTTCTTACTTTTTTTGCACGTCCAAATTAATTTTTTTTAAGTCAACCGCCTTACGGGCCGTGTCCGACCCGGACACCTCAGCCCGGCCGGCCTTTAAAGCCGCGGCCCGAGCCCCGCCTCAGCCCAAGTCGCCGCCGCCGCCCCCCGCGTCGCCCCGCCGCCCGACCCGCCACCCGCTAGAGCCCCGCCGCCTCTCGCCCGACGCCGCCACCCGCCGGAGCCACTCGCCGCCGCCGCCGTCACGCGAACCGAGGTAGCCGCCGGTTTTTCTCGAAAAACTGTTCGGTTTTATTTCGAAACCGAGATGCGTTTTTTTATATTAGATCGGTTTATTTTTTTCCGGTTTAGTTAAATAGCGAACGCCCGTTCGTTCGTTCGTTTTAACGAACGGTTTTCTTTTTTTTTACAGACAGCGAACGTTCGATCGTTAGCCTGTTCGTCAGTTTTTCTTTTTTTCGGATTTTCCGCGATTATTCTTGATCGCGATTTCCGATCTGTTTTTCGTTTTAGTATAACTTTTCGCTCGTTTATCGGAATCAGGCGATTCAAGCACCTAGAGTTTCGTCCCGAAATTCTCTTTCCGTTTAACCAACTCAAACAAGTTTTTGCTACTGTAAAATTTGACTTAGATCCAGATTAGTAAACGAAGCTTGTTTCTTTCGCCGTTTGACCTTCGTTGCTTCGTTTGAATTGATTCTTTTTGCAAACCGGAGTTCTTAAGTTGAACTTTCTGGTTAGATCTCTTATTTTGAGTTTTATTTCGTGCACCCTTGCTTGATTGCTTATGTATGTATTGTTTGTTTGCGATAGAGTACCCGGAGTGCGAAGCGTGCTACTACGAGTCTCTAGGTTTCACGGATCATCAGCAAGGCAAGTAACACTTTGATCATACTTTTCATCACCCAGTTTTATTGCATTAGATCAATCCTCAAACAGTTGCATGATTAGGATCTGATTAATATGTGGGTTTTGGGAAGTAGATGAGGTAGTACCTATTGTCCTGTTTACTATCAAACCTTTGGGAGTTACTTCTACGTTTGCTTATATTGCTATGCTATGCTATGCTCGTAGACGTGGATTGGGTTTGAGTGAATTCTTCATGACAGATGTGAGATTATTAATTTATGGTTCAACTTAAGGTGGCTACTTTAATTTACATCTGGGTGGATTGAGGCACCTGGAGAAACCAGTGTTGCCTGTATTTTTGGATATCCCGGAGTACCCGTGTGATCATCCTATGGACCGCCACCCAGACTCAAAGGGATCATGAGATTATTCATGCTAGAAACTTCCGTGTGCAGCCACAAGCTATTATGGGCTCTAGCATAGTTGAGTAGGTTACATGACCTCTTGAAGAGGTGGGCTAGCAGATGTAGGGGAAAGTAGGTGTAACTGTCCACCCGGAGTAAAGAGTAGTGTTTCTGAAAGACTGTGTCTCGGTCATCTGTTTCTCAGACACCATGTAGTGCGAGAAATCAAGCAGAGGCGATCGAGTCTTGTGGGGAAAAGTGCACAAACCTCTGCAGAGTGTACAAACTAATCATGATTAGCCGTGTCCCCGGTTATGGACATCTTGAGTATCTAGTTCTTGGATTATCATGTGAATCTCATCATCATGTTACTTAATTTAATTTGATTGGGTTAATCACGTTCTTAATTGGGATTGAGTTGGAGGTACCTTCTCAATGTTTAACAATCACCATGATAGTTAAATAAAATTTATTCCTTTGTGGTAGGGAAAAATTGGCTTTTCGCAAAACTGTAACCATAGAGCTTTCCACCAGCCAAATATGCATGTAGTGATAGCATTATTCTGTTCATTACTCTCTATGTGTTACTTTGCCAGCATATTCCATGTGCTGACCCGTTTTCGGGCTGCAACGTATCATGTTGCAGACTTTTCAGACGACGAGTAAGGAGCCTTAGGTCGTGGTCTTATACTCAGTGATGCCGTTGGAGTTGATGGACTCACTTTATCTTCCAAGCCTTCAGCTGTTATCGTATTTTAGATGGCCTTAAGCCATATTTATTGTATTGAGTTCTCTTGAACTATTCGATGTAATAAGTGTGTGATTGCTACTCTGTTATTAATCCTTCAAAGTACTGTGCATGTCAGCATTACCGATCCAGGGATGACACTGATGCACAGAGACTAGACTGTTTGAGGTATGGTCGCTACACATTCAAATCATGCAAGTAAGAGTCCAAAACAAGGGCAAAAGAGTTTGGAAAAGTAGATACGACGGAGACGTATCACTCTTCCACAAGAACAATCTCGTGGATCATGTTGACGACACCATCGACTCCCGCGCCATGGTGGGTGACTCCGAGTGGACCGCGATCGTCGCCACACTCATCCGGTGGTTCTTCACCACCATCTCGAAGGACCTGTTTCATACAGTCGTGAGCAATGGTGATGACGCCCGCGCCGTGTGGGTCAAGCTCAACGGCCTCTTCACCGACAACAAGCTTCAGCGCCGCGTTTTTCTGTAGCAGGAATTTTTTGACTGACATCAGGATGACCAGTCTATCGATGACTACTGCCGCCGCCTGAAGACGGTGGCGGATGAACTCCGTGACATCTGCACCAAGGTTGATGACGACCTCCTCCTCAGCACGCTCACCGCCGGCCTCAACGAGGACTTCGGCAACGCCGCCTCCAACCTCACCTTGATGCCGGAGCCCTCCTTCCCAAGTTTGTGGCGTACTTGCGGTTGGAGGAGCGCCGGATGAAGGGGGTCAAGAAGCGCGTGCAGCACCATGCCCTCGCTGCCGGCACCTCCCGTGGCGCCCCGCCGCCGGCCGCCCCCCGTGCCCCCAGGATTTTTTCCCCTCCCACCCGCGCCCCCCGCCCCTCCCGCTGCCCCCCAGCAGCAGCCGCAGGGTGGCGGGCGGCGCGGCAACCGTCGCGGGGGCGGCCGCAAGCAGCAACAACAAGCGCACGCGGGGGGGGGGGGGGCTCGTTAGCAGCAGCAGCCCACCCCACCGTGGACTTGCGGCACCAATCCGTGGACAGGTGTCGTTCACGCGTACACGATGCCGATCCCTCAGGCTCCTACCCCGGGCATCCTTGGGTCCCGTCCAGCGAGTCACCAGGCGTTCTTCGCCGCGCCCAGCGCCGCCCCCTACCCGGCATCGCCGGCCACGGGCGGCTACGGCGCCGCCCCCGCGCCTGCCTACGGCGGGTTCTACCCGCCCCAGGTGCCGCCGCCGTGGGATCTCGTGCTCCTCGCCGCCCTGCATTCGGCCCCGTCACCGAGTAACTATGGTGGGAGCACGTCGCACATGGTCGTGTTCGAGTTCTGCATGTGCCCACCGATCAGCAGTTCGCTGATGTTATAACGAAGGGACTACCTACCTCGACTTTCGAGGGTTTTCAGTCCAGTCTTTCCTTCACCGGCGACGCTTCGACTGCGGGGGGTGTTGAACATGTGTACATGTACGTAGGTCTGGGTATTGTATGCGACACCTGTAGTATATCTCTCCCCTGTATGTACTTGTATCTTGGAAGACAGACACCGGTCGCACCCCTTATACCTATATATATATATATATATATATATATATATATATATATATATATATATATATATATATATATATATATATATATATGTGTGTGTGTGTGTGTGTGTGTGTGTGCGTGCGCCTAGTGCACGATCAATCAATTATCGATGCACCAAATCATTCTCTACAAATTGAATTGGTTTTAGGGAAAATCGGTGAGACAAAAATCAAAGATGGAAGGAAAAAAATAAGGAAGGGGGGCGTCTACAGAAATTGGACGAAGGAAAGTTGAAACAGAAATCTTAAGTTTTTCAAGTGCAAAAATAAAATAAAGTACAGATAAAGGGCGTTAACATGCAAAAAAAAGGCGTTAACATGCTATCTACTACTATTTGGCATCCACCACTGGTGGTACGCAAAAATCTCCTGGCCTCACGCCATTCCTAAATAAAGAAAGCTCCTGCCTCACACTCCATGACACACAAAGCATCAACCTCAGCAGCAGCTGCAACATCTATTCGATCGCCTCGTCCCCCTCCAAACCAATCAAGAAGTTAGTCAGCAATGGCTCTGAGCAGAACCGCGATGAGCGTGTCTTTCCTCGTCGCCGTCGTGGTGGCAGCCGCATCAGTGCCGGCGGCTACTGCTCAAGCCCCATGCGACAGCGCTTGCCGTCTCAAGGCGGCGGCGGAGGCTTTCACTGCCGCCCCGCCCACCGAGAAGGCCGCCGCGGTCGAGATCTTGAGCAACAAGAGTGAAGGTGCCGTCTCCTCCGCCGAGTCCGCCAACCAGGCTGCTGGGCTGGCCACCCACTGCCTAGACGATTGCACCAAGCTCTGCGGCACAGGCAAGAAAGACCTCGCGTGCAGCGCAAGGTGCGAGACCATCTGCCGCGTCGAAGTCGAGAGCCTCTCCTTCGCCGCCGACGTGTACGCAAAGAGCTCGGCGTCGGAGAAGACGGCCGTGATTCAAGCCATCGACAAGCAGGCCCGCCAGCCAAGCGACAAGATCAACGCGATCGCTGCCACCTGCATCGGTGAGTGCGGCAAGTTCTGCGCCGAGGGCAAGAAAGACCCTGCTTGCGCCACCATTTGCGAGGACGGTTGCCGTGGCAGAGCCGTGAGCGTTGCCTTCGCTTTGGCCACTCCCGACAAGAAAGAGACCATCAAGAAAGACATCGCAGCCGTCGCAGGACTTCCCTAAATAAGGGCTGGGATTGCGTGAACAGAGCCCTGTCCAGCAAAGCGTTCACACATGCAACGCATGCTTCGTTAAATGTTTGCTTCTCTTTTTTGGAGTTGATTTTTTTAGGCACTAGTACTTGTGTATTCAGTTTTCTAATGTGGATTTCCTAATTATCATCTCGATAAAAGATTACATTTGCTAAAGCACATCTAAATGTGACATCTAAATCCTACTCCCTCTGTCCCATAATATAAGAACTTTTTGACACTAGTGTAGTGTCAAAAACGCTCTTATATTATGGGACGGAGGGAGTATATCATTGATCTTACGCGAAAATTCATGCGAGTATTTTTTTTTCATTTTCATTTTCTTTTTTACCCTTCATTGAGTCACTTAGATGTGCAATAACTAGGCCACATCTAGATGTGCCCTAACAGACCCAAAATTATAAATATATTTTATCTCTTACGTCATTTTCTAATGTGAAGACTCATGAAAAAAATGCGGAAGAACTTTCAATCTATTCATTTTCAATCATGACAGTACAACGAATATAAAAACTAATAAAATCTACATCGAGATCTGTAGTCCACCTAACGACATCTACGAGCACTAAATCGAGCCGAATGCACGCCGTCGTCATCGCCCCTTCTTCGATGGAGTCGGGCAAAACTTGTTGTAGTAGACAGCCTGGAAGTCGTCGTGCTAAGGCATCATATAACAAGCGCGCCAGAACAACAATCATCGAGATGAAGAGAAGTGTAGATCGGAATGATCCAAATTGAAGACACACGAACATAGACGAATGAATAATTCACAAATTATTAATCCCATGTCCTATTTGTCAACAATTTCACGTCAAATAAATATTTTCCCTATGCATCCACCTTTTGTGTCTATGCATTTGAGAACTAATTTTGAGATTCAGTTATTATGTTTTTGTCTAGTTTTGTCAGAGTGGAATCTACTCCTTTACATAAATTGAAGCTGTATATTTTCAAATGTTATAAGAAAATTCAAGTATGCTTCCATTTACTTTGTTACACATCAGTACAAGACAACTAAATAGGGAACGCTTCACTTTCAAGTTGTCTAGATATGATAACGAAATCTTTCAATGTACATTTCAATGTGGTGTCAGGTGGTTGCTTTGTCATTTATAGTACCTTATTCCATTTCCCATTGTTGTTTGTACATGTATGTCATCGCTCTTTTTTTCATGTCGAGCTCATCGATATGAATCGACACACCCAGAAGTTTAATCACTTAAAATTCTTCATAATATACTGACACAACGTGTGAGGCATCATCTAGTAGTTAAATAAAATCAAGGCATCATCTAGTAGTTAAATAAAATCAAGTATACGTCCAACATCACAAACATAGATTAAGAGGAACCAAAATGGCTAATACAACATGGTGGACCGGCTAAAACCCCATAGGGCCACATAACTTTATACGGATTACTCACTACATCTTTACCCTTCTACTAGTCCTTCCCTAAGAATAAGCCTCGCCGCTTGCCAGCTCAGCCCTTCCTCCCGCACGCTGCCAAGCACTGTCGCTGCCATGGGCATTGCCCAAGACGGCATAATTGCGATACCGCCACAAGCATCAAAGAATCAACATGATGGCTAAATATGCATCTGCGGGGAGCTGCCTTTGTGGCTCCTTGTCGACCCACCAATCCACCAAATCCGCATCAATCTCGGGGATCAGTGTGCCTTACCCCAACGAGTAAGGGTCACCGTCCAAACCTCCTGAGCAAGCACACAACCAAGAAGAACATGTTGCAAGTCCTCCGGCCCTTGGTCACGGAAGGGGCATAGCGTCGGGTTGCATTCTCCCAATAAACAAAGCATCGCAGACAAATCTAGCCGAGAATCTACCGTCCTTCTCCCACGCCAATTGCAGGTTGTCCTTCGCATCAGCGTAAAACTAAAAGCCCCCAAGCAAAGCTTCGAGTTGAAGGAACTCTACAATCACTTTCCCTGCCATGTTTGGGCACACATCAGTCCACTATCCATTGTCAATGAGTCCATCCCTAACCAAAAGAGATCGGACAGTTTGCTTGTCCACACGGGCAAAGAGATGCAGCGCAAAGTCTCTGACGCAACCATCTTCGTGCCAACAATCCTCCCAAAAGAGGGTCTCCGTCCTTTCCCTGACCGTGGATTTCATAGCCCCATAGAAAAAGGCTATGGCCTCCTCGAGGACTTGCATGTTAAATTCCTTCCATGGTTTCTCGCCGACTACCCTATCCATCCATGGCCATCTATTCCAGAGAGCCAAGTTTAGTAATTGCAGGTTCGGCAAACCTAGGCTACCTATCCTCTTCGGCAAACATACCTTGTCCCAGGACACAAGGCAATGGTTGCCCTTTACGTCCATTCTTCCGACTAGGCAGGGAGATCTAACGCTAGAATCA
Source organism: Triticum aestivum (assembly GCF_018294505.1). Taxonomy (NCBI): domain Eukaryota; kingdom Viridiplantae; phylum Streptophyta; class Magnoliopsida; order Poales; family Poaceae; genus Triticum; species Triticum aestivum. The sequence goes on along the minus strand of NC_057796.1, from coordinate 124,365,880 downwards.
TGTGCACCGGCATCGTTCTGAGCGTGGTTTTGACGAGCAGAATCTCACCACCATGGAATAGAATGGAGGCACGCCATCGCCGATCAACCACATTGTCCACTAGATTGTTGTAGTTGCGTCGTCCTAGTTTTCCTTAGCCTCAAGGGAACCCCGAGATACTTGCATGGGAAGGGGAGGATTGGACAGTTGAGCTCCTACCTGGCAACCTCGCTCTCCTCTGAACTACATTTGATGAGGTGGGCGGAGCATTTGGGAAAGATTTGCGCATAGCGCCGAGGCCACCTGAAAGTCACTCGCCATGATGCACTAACTTTAAAGTTAGAACGTTCACTTGAGACGCGGCTGTTCTAATCCCGAGCTCATGTGAGCTCGGATGAACATTAAATAAAAAAATAGTAGAAATAAAAATTAAAAAATTCTGAATTTCTATTATGTGAAACATTGACAAAAAGAATTGTTGGCTTGCAAAATTGCATCATCGCATGACATTCGTGGAAATCGTGGCAAAAAAAATCGAAGCATTTTGGAGCATCGATTTTTTTACCACATTTTCCACAAATGTCATTTCATGATGAAATTTTGTAAGCTATGAAAACATCTGTCAATGTTTCACATAAAAAATAGAATTTTCTGATATATTTTTTTACTGTTCACCCGAGTCACATTAGCTTCGCTTAGAATAGAACTTTCGCGTTCACTCGCTAACTTTTCCACTTATTTACGAGGAAAGTAGCACCGATATTTAGCAGCACCCACTTGTAGACAACCATTGATCGTCCATTGAGGATGCAAGATGGAACTACATACGGATTGGCTGCCCATAATTGGTCTATATATTTTTAGAATGGACATATTTGTCTTGTGGGGGTACGCATAAGCTCTGGTAGAAAGCCAAACAAATACTAGTGGGGAGAGGCTCTTGTTAATTGATTTAGTTGTAACAACTCATTAAACTAGTTAGATTTGTTCATCGATCACGTACGTCACCGCACAAATCAAGAGCGCCCAACCTACCCACCCACCTAGCTCATGAGCAACATATATAGCAAACTAGCTCATCGGCGGAGGCCTGTCTGGCCGGCCGGCGACCGAAGACGAAGAGACCCTGCGAGATCTGGCGGAGGGCGATGGCGGCAAGTGCCCCGCCGACGTTCTCCAGGGGTCCTACTTCATGTTAGACTGTATTTTGTATAGAACTTCTGTGTATATCCGTATATTGTATTTGTGTACAATATGTACCCTTATATATAAAAGGAGCCACACCCGCATTAGGGTGTCGAGCAGTTTCCCACAAATCATAATTGTTTACGTGGTATCAATTTAGGTTACGAACATGTCTTCCGCCGCCGCTACTGTCCCGATCCCATCTGCACCGGTGGCCGCCACCGCTGCCCCGCCCGCTGTCCAGCCATTATAGAAACCGACTGGGCAAGCCTGGCTACAGAGTTGCAGCATCTAGTTTTACCTCGGTCGGCGATACTTGTTGACATCAAAGACATGGCGGAAAATTGCTCCTCCTAGTGCGTCAGGGCTATCAGCAGAGATTGCAATAGGCTGGCGCACGGACTAGCGGCACATGCTAGAACTATTGGGGATCAGATCATGTTGGAAGACGTCCCAGCCCAGCTCCAGGATGTTACTATGTAATGATCGCATGATGCTGAGTTTGTAATGAGTGTTTTTACCCTACGACTCTGAGCTTGCACGTCGCCTGACCAACCTCCAAATGCATATGCATAAGTTTGCACGTCGCCGGACCAACCTCCAACTGCATATGCATATGGAGCACGCTCTCTATGCAATATGTCAGGCCGTAGATATCATGACTTTACACACTCCATATGCAATACGACGACAACAGATATGTCACTCTGCTAGAGTTGCGCTCCATATGCAATATGATCTGCAAATATGACGACGTGCTCATATGCCGACTACATACATGGCGGTCAACTAGAGTTGATGTAAGGCTGGCTTCCACAGTGACGACATAAAGCTCGCTGGCGGGATCAGGCGCAGGAATACCAGGCTGGCTTCCACAAGGAAGACAAGGCGAGAGAGACAGCGGCCAAAGGAATACTAGCATAGATTTAATCGGGAAAACTAAGCTGTCTAAAACATTCAGTGCAGGTCCTCAGCTACCGTCATCTGAAAATGGACCTTTTCAGGAATGGACTGCCCTCAAATTCATCATCTAGATCAAATAAATTATTAAGGCGAAGGATAGCATAAGATTCAAGTGACCCGAAGTTGCAGCATACACGCCCTTGCGACACTGAAATTTTGTCAGTGGGCATATCAAAGTGTAGTAGATCAAATCATCTCCATGGAGCAAAAGCTCACAAGTGTAGCTCAGATCAGTATTATGGTACCAAAACAGCAATCGAGGGTCGGCATGTATGTGGATAGAATAGTTTGAAGATTGCTTAGTATCAAGAAGACCCCTGCTTTGATGCTCAAGCTTGATGTGGAAAAGGCTTTTGATACAGCCTCGTGGGAATTCCTCCTAGCAGTACTGTCAACCAAAGGGTTTGACGGGAGATGGAGAGATTGGATTGCTGTGCTGCTAGCCTCATCGTCGACTAGGATACTGGTAAACGGCGAGCTCTATGAAAAGATTACTCACCAGCGAGGGCTCCGCCAAGAGATCCATTGTCCTCTAACCGGTTTGTGCTGGTATTGGATACTCTTGCGGCCATGCTCAAGACTGCTGAAGAAGCTGCGGTGTTTACCTCTCTTGGTCCCAATATCCCCAGGATTAGGGCCTCTTTCTATGCCGATGATGTGATCCTTTTCATTGGTCCGCACGCCTATGACATTCATGCTACGAAGATCATTCTTGATATCTTTGGTTATGCGAGTGGCCTCAGGACCAACTATGCAAAGAGCTCCATTTTCCCTATCCGATGTGACAACATTGATGTCTAACAGTTGACTGCGGAGCTGAACTGTTCGCTCAAGGAGTTCCCATGCACCTACTTGGGCATGCCTGTTCGCTCAAGGAGTTCCCATGCACCTACTTGGGGATGCCCTTCGGATTCAAGAGATTGAAGAGGGTCCATTATCAGCCCATTTTTTATTAAGCTTCAAGGCTGTGTACAATAGACCCAAAGCGGTCGAACCCTTCCCCGGACCCTGCGCTAGCGGGAGCTACATGCACCGGGCTGCCCCCTTTCAAGGTAAAAACAACTTCATGGAACAAGTTGAACTTGCCTTCCAACTAATGGCCATTGACCCCCCCCCCCCCCCCCCTCCCAATTTGGCTGGTGAAAAAGTTTGAAATGGGTCACAGGGGTTTTCTTTGAGCTAACAAGGCCGAGACGTCAATGGTAGGTGACTGGTGAACTGGAAACAGCTCTGTCTCATGGTAGGTGTCTGGTGAACTGGAAACAGCTCTGTCTCTAGTGCGCTTGTGGCAGGTTGGGTATTCCGAAACCTTCTCCTAAAGAGTGATGCACTTCGTTGTCGTTGGGTATGGCTGTCTTGGATGGACAGCTCGAGGCCATGAATAGGGCTGCCTTTGCCTGTGAATGCTGCCGTCAAGTCCCTGTTTGTGCTTCCATCAAATTCAACATTGGCGACGGTGCGGCAACCCAATTCTGAACAGATCCTTGGTTAAATAAAACAAGTTTCAGCATAAGATACCCGGAGCTGTTTCGTCAATGCACGTTGCGTAGGATCACAATTAAAGATGCCTTGGCACAGGACAAATGGCTGCATCACTTCAAGGCTGATCTGACTGCAGCTTCCTTACTCCAGTTCTCGGGGATGTGGAACAATCTCCATCAGTTTCAGCTCACCACCGGCCAGCCGGACTCATTGACATGGATCTGCACTGCTAATGGCACCTACAGTGCTAGCTCGGCCTATGCTCTGCACTTCTCAGATTGTATCAAGCCACCTTTTGCCAAGATGGCCTGGAATTCTGATGCTCCACCCAAATGCCAATTCTTCACTTGGCTAGCTTGGCAAGGCCAGTGCTGAACTGCGGATAACCTTGCCCGCCATGGCTGGGACCATGACCCCAGGTGCTTGATGTGCTTAACTGCTGCTGAACCCTCACTGCATCTTTTTACGATCTGTCCTTTTGCTTCAGAGCTATGGCGTCTAGTATTGGACAAGTTGCAGCAACCGGCTAGTCTCATTCCAGCAAAACCTGATGGTACTCTGACTGCTTGGTGCGACCGTAGCTCCTTGGGTCTCACTCAAGATGCAGCCAAGTCCCGGAGATCAATCGTGGCGCTCGTTGGTGATCAATCTGGAAAGAAAGGAATGAATGTGTCCTCAGGCATCACTCATGCTCAGTCACCACTTTGTTCCTGAAACTCCAGATGGAGGCTCAGATGTGGACTGAGGCTGGCCAGATGCGTGTCCTACTGCTTGCCGGCCATCCTCGTGAGCCTGATTAAATGCGAGATTGCCTGTTTCCCCCTTTGTTTTCTTTCCTCCTTCTTTGGGAGCATTTCACTCAGGTTTAGTGCCTGGGCTTTAAAACTCTGTTCCTATCCTATCTATTTGTATTGAAAGCAGTGTAAACTGCCTTTTCTCAGAAAAGATGTCATCAAAAGCTGCAAGTTTTCCCAAGCATTACTACAGATAGCAAATGATAGTTGCAGCTTAAAACCCTCTTGTCTATCATAACAGCATTGCGCCAGTCACATTATGCTCCATTCATTCACCACGCACCTACATATCTGAAGTTAACATGTCTATCCTATCTCCCTGGCTCCTTGCTCAATTTTTTTCAAGAAGAAATTATCAAGCAAGGCATATGCAAATATGACCATCCTTTTTAACTGTTAACCTCAATTAATAATATCACAATTGGCACAGGAAAAAATTACAGGCTTCGCTCTTCTAATTTAATTCTGAGGCTCCATCAATCCAGAATGAACATAAATACCAATTTTGCTCGTGCAAATTGTATGCGACCAATTTCAATTTGCATCCGCATGGACAATTAGCTCCAAATGTAATCTCCCACAACAGGAATAAAGTGCGGCCTTAATTTTATTTCCCAATCAGAATATCCAGGAACTACTTTAGGAACATATAAGTACTAACTAAAACAAAGATCGCCAAGATTTGCTCCCAAAAGAAAAAATCTCTGACCTCGATGCGCTCGGCCTGGAGCAACCACTACTCCTCGAGCTGCTTGAGCTCGGCCTTGAGCTGCTCCATCTTGAGCCCCATGGACCGGCGGAGCGCGTCGGCGTCTGCGGGCGGGACCCGCGCGAGCAGCGCGTCGAAGGCGCCGAGGGCCTCACCGGCCGCGTCGCGCGCGCAGGCGGCCTCCTCGTTGAAGTACACCGTCTCCTTGCTGTCCATGGCAGCCTCAATCTCCTCCCGCGCTTCGGCGAACTTGCGGTTCACCTCGTCGACGTCCTTGCCGTAGTCCGTCGAGAAGGCGCGGCGTTGTGCAGGGAGGATGAGGCCCCGCGGAGAAAGCGGCAGTGGAGGTCTGGCGTTCGTCAGGGGTTGCCGAGCGGCGGTGGTGGGGCGGAGGAGATGGGCGGCGGCGCGGAGGAGGACGCGAGGGTTTCGGTGCATCCTCGCTTGCGGGGGTAGTTTCTCTTTCTCCTTCTCCTTCCCTGTCGGTATTCCGGGCATCTTCAACAATATACATCAACCCAAATTACAAGTGCCACAATTCGTATCACTCGGTTTTTCGATGACATTTTCAGTCACGTAATAGCAAATTTGGTAGGGTATATCGTAAGTTTCGTCAAAAATAAACTAAAGCACGAAAATTGTCATGCTTGGCATCTAAGGTTATCACCATCGCGTTCATTAAACTTGCTATCCAAAATGTTCGGAGTTGTCGTGTTCTCGTACTTGACACTCGGTATTTATCAGGGTCCTACATCAAAACGAACACGGCAAATGTTCGTGCAACATGTCCACGAATAGTTTTAAGAGAGTTGGCCATCCAACCCGATGCATCAAATAAAATTGGATAAAAATATTTTCATTAATATTGTACATAGCAAAAGTTAAGGGTCTTTATCCATGTAGGACGTGGGCCCCCGCGTCGCTCGTTCCGGGCGACTCGGCCGGCACCAGCGCCTCCACCGCAATAACCCATTCGCCGGCCTCTCCTCCTCGCCGCCGCCGGTCATCACCTCCAGGGCAAAGCCCCGCGCGGTCGCCGGTGGCGGCGGGATCTCTCTTTCTCCTTGCTGCTTCTCCTCCAGGTGATTGTACGGTTGATCATCACGAGATCCATTCCGCTGCCTTTGGCTACGTGTATGTCCTACTGCTGGTCAACCGTTGGATCCCTACTGGATGCGGGATTATGGCCTGCTGGTTGTGGCTCTTTGTTGATGAGCGGTGGTTCCAATCTGACGGGTCTGGCCGGCCGGAGGTCGCCGGAGCGAAACGGCCCAAGGAGCGATCTGTCTCTAGCCCGTCTGTTCAGATCCATGTGGCCAGCGCCGATGCGGCTCCCGCATGCGCTCCATCATTGGTGATGAACCGTGTGGTGGCAGGCTCCGGCTTAGCGTTGGATGGGACCCCTATTGGCCTCTGTCTGACCTATGACGGCGGTCTCCGCATTGACGACGCTGCCGGCAACGGTGCATAACCGCGCCGGCATCGGTCGGCCTCTGGAGTTGCGGATTGTGGCGGTCATTGAAGGATCTTCACGAGGATTTTCCCTTAGATCTGATGGCTGCTATCGGTTGATCCTATTGGCATGGTTGTGGGATGCAGCTGAAGGACTTCTTTATGAGTTTTGGCGGTTCTCACTCTGGCCAGTTTGTCTTCAACGATGAGATACAATCTATAGACGGCGACTTGACGCACAGGGTATGGTTGTGCAACGACGGCGGTGGGATTTCTAGCCCAATGCATGAAGTTGTTAGGATCGTGGAAAAGTGGTGGCGACAACACACAATTGACTTCGATGTGGTGGTGCTTCTCGAGTACCCGCTCTAGAGCTCCGGGTGAAAAACCTAGGTTTGACCTTAGTTGGTTATGCATGGCAATGGCGATGTTTTTGCGTCGTTACCTTGTTGAAGGCATTGCTCGGATATGCTCGGACTTATTCTTCAGGGTGAAAACCTAGAATCTGGCATTTGTTGGATCCGGTGACGATGACGCTTGAGCGTTGTTCCCTTTCTGAAGGCGTTGCTGTTGAAGAACCTCGGTGTCTTTGTGGTGTCAAAGGGTGGTTGGTATGGATATGGTCGTTGACATAGTTTGTCGATCGTTGTTTAGATCACTTTGGGTTTTTCTTTTTCTTTTTCTCGCTTAGGCATAGCTTTGGTCTTGTATGATTTTGCTCTTTGCGGCGTGTTTATTTGTGTGTGTGCATTACTATTGGTTGTGTGCATCCTAGCCATGCAGAGGCCGGGTGTGTGCTCAATGTGTTTGTATCCACTTGATGCTTCATTCTGAGTAAATAAAAGCCACCCTTTATCGGAAAAATGTAGGACGTGGGCACATCATGCTTCCATGTCTTACTCCTTGTTGGAGCCCGTCGACGGCGACGTCGCCCGTGGAGATGAGCTCGGCAATCTACGTGCAAGGTCCAGCCTCGTGTTCGTTAGCCCGACACGAACGACGTGGAGTTGCCGACGTTGGCAGTGTTCCAGTCCGTCACCGCATCCGTGTTCACCTCCATCGCGATCTCCGTGAACATGCGGTTGTACTCCGCCTCATTGATGCGGAGATGTCGCCGCTCGCTACGGATGGCGCAAGCACCGCACACGGACTCGTACATCGTCCGCTGCTCATCTGTGATGCCCCGGATTCTCCGCGAGCATGCCCGTGATGACCTTCTCGTTCGCATGCTCACCGACGATCTGGCCATCCGTGAGTCGATGGTGCTCTAGGAGCTGCAAGTTGTACCACTGCTTCTTCTGTAGCATCCGAAACGTGGAGACCGGCAACGTCAGCTTCTCCGGTTACGTCTCCACCATGACGGTATTGTAATGCGCTTTCGGCTACTGCAGAGCGAGCCCGGCAGTAGGCGCGGGTGGCTGCTCCTCCTCCTCCTTCGTGTCCTCCATGTCGAGGAGAACTCCGAGGCTCTCCCTCCCAACATAATGTGGGCCAGCATTCACCCCCATGTGTCCAACAAGTTTGCGACTCCGTGGCGAAGGCACGGCGAAAGGGTCTTCCACTAGCCCCAGCTAGCCTCGACCATTGGTATGGAGGTCGAAAGGAAGAGGCGGTGTGCCGAGAGAGATAAGACGAAAGGAGTGTAGGGGAACGTGCTACGCAAAAAATAATTATGCTACATGATCACACCCGGAAACACTATGGAGATGGCGATAACGATCAAACTCATCAACGGGGAAGAGTAGCGGAAGCAATGACGAGCCGGGGCATCCCGTCGATTCCCACACCTAGATTACACCTCCCAGCGCGGGAATTGTTCTCCAAGCCGAGAGTCGAAGTAGACGAGCCCTCTGAGTACCCTTGCATTCCGAAGTAGTAGGCCGACAGAGCTCCGACGTCGAGAAAGAAAAACTATAAGAAAATTAGAGAGAGAAAGCTTAGAGACGCTTCTCGTCTAATTAGAGCATCTACAGTCGGACCTCTCAAACCCGCCTCAAAAGCCCGGGCAGGCCGCCCGGTCACTGACCGGTCACGTTTCTTTGACCCAGACGGACGCCTCAAACGGGCCTCGAACGCCCGGATTAACCGGCACCCCCATATCCAGCCCAAATATGGGGCGAATATGGGGGCGCCCGGGAACGCCTGATACGTCTCCAACGTATCTATAATTTATGAAGTATTCATGTTATTATATTATCTGTTGATGTTTATGGGCTTTACTAAACACTTATATATTATTTTTGGGACTAACCTATTAACCGGAGGCCCAACCCAAATTGTTGTTTTCTTGCCTATTTCAGTGTTTCGAAGAAAAGGAATATCAAACGGAGTCCAAACGGAATGAAACCTTCGGGAGAGTTATTTTTGGAACGGAAGCAATCCAGGAGACTTGGAGTAGACGTCAGGGAAGCTTCGAGGAAGCCACGAGGCAGGGAGGCGCGCCCTACCCCCCTGGGCGCGCCCCCACCCTCGTGGGCCCCTCGTGGCTCCCCTGACCGACTTCTTTCCCCTATATATATCCATATACCCGAAAAACATCGGGGAACACAATAGATCGGGAGTTCCGCCGCCGCAAGCCTCTGTAGCCACGAAAAACCAATCGGGACCCTGTTTCGGCACCCTGCCGGAGGGGGGTATCCCTCACCAGTGGCCATCTTCATCATCCCGGCACTCTCCATGACGAGGAGGGAGTAGTTCACCCTCGGGGCTGAGGGTATGTACCAGTAGCTATGTGTTTGACCTCTCTCTCTCTCTCGTGTTCTTGATTCGGCACGATCTTGATGTATCTCGAGCTTTTCTATTATAGTTGGATCTTATGGTGTTTCTCCCCCTCTACTCTCTTGTAATGGATTGAGTTTTCCCTTCGAAGTTATCTTATCGGATTGAGTCTTTAAGGAATTGAGAACACTTGATGTATGTCTTGCATGTGCTTATCTGTGGTGACAATGGGATATTCACGTGATCTACTTGATGTATGTTTTGGTGATCAACTTGCGGGTTCCGTAACATTGTGAACTTATGCATAGGGGTTGGCACACGTTTTCGTCTTGACTCTCCGGTAGAAACTTTGGTGCACTCTTTGAAGTTCTTTGTGTTGGTTGAATAGATAAATCTGAGATTGTGTGATGCATATCGTATAATCATACCCACGGATACTTGAGGTGACATTGGAGTATCTCGGTGACATTAGGGGTTTGGTTGATTTGTGTCTTAAAGTGTTATTCTAGTACGAACTCTAGGATAGATTGATCAGAAAGAATAACTTTGAGGTGGTTTCGTACCCTACAATAATCTCTTCGTTTGTTCTCCGCTATTAGTGTCTTTGGAGTGACTCTTTGTTGCATGTTGAGGGATAGTTATATGATCCAATTATGTTATTATTGTTGAGAGAACTTGCACTAGTGAAAGTATGAACCTTAGGCCTTGTTTCCTAGCATTGCAATACCGTTTGTGCTCACTTTTATCATTAGTTACCTTGCTGTTTTTATATTATCAGATTACAAAAACCTTCATCTACCATCCATATTGCACTTGTATCACCATCTCTTCGCCGAACTAGTGCACCTATACAATTTACCATTGTATTGGGTGTGCTGGGGACACAAGAGACTCTTTGTTATTTGGTTGCAGGGTTGTTTGAGAGAGACCATCTTCATCCTACGCCTCCCACGGATTGATAAACCTTAGGTCATCCACTTGAGGAAAATTTGCTACTGTCCTACAAACCTCTACACTTGGAGGCCCAACAACGTCTACAAGAAGAAGGTTGTGTAGTAGAGATCAACGCCCGCCACGTCGGACTGACAAGGGGTCCCAGTCGGAAACGCCCTCAAACCCGGTGGTCCAAAACTCGTCTCCTCTGTCGGACCGGTTGGAACGATGGTAACATGGACACGGGATTTTACACAGGATTCGGGCCCTCTTGATGGAGGTAAAACCCTACGTCCTGCTTTTGGTTGTATTCATCATGTGGGGGATAGTGCAGAGTACATATATCTACCACGAGATTGTGTTGGGTAACGTAGCAGAAATTCAAAATTTTCTACGCATCACCAAGATCAATCTATGGAGTAATCTAGCAACGAGGGGAAGGGGAGTGAATCTACATACCCTTGTAGATCGCGATGCGGAAGCGTTGCAAGAACGCGGATGAGGGAGTCGTACTCGTAGCGATTCAGATCGCGGTCGATTCCGATCTAAGCACCGAAAGAACGGTGCCTCCGCGTTCAACACGCGTGCAGCCCGGTGACGTCTCCCACGCCTTGATCCAGCAAGGAGAGAGGGAGAGGTTGGGGAAGACTCCATCCAGCAGCAACACGACGGCATGGTGGTGGTGGAGGAGCGTGGCAATCCCGCAGGGCTTCGCCAAGCACCGCGGGAGAGGAGGAGGAAGAAGAGGGGTAGGGCTGCGCCAAAAAGGAGACGTTCTCATGTCTATGGCAGCCCCAAAACCTCAATATATATAGGGGAGGGGGAGGGCTGCGCCCCCATCTAGGGTTTCCCCCTCAAGGGGTGCGGCCAGCCCTAGATGGGGCTTGGGGGGCGGCCAAAGGGGGGAGGAGTGCCTCCCAAGTCAAGTGGAGGCCCTCCCCCTTAGGGTTTCCCCTCTCCCATGCGCATGGGCCTTGGGGGGGCTGGTGCCCCTGGCCCATTAAGGCTAGGGCGCCCCCTTACAGCCCATGCTGCTGTATTGGACGTGGTGGAACATTTTCCGGACCTCCGGACCCCTCCGGAATCCTCCGGAACCTTCTGGAAGCTTCCCGGTACAATACCGAAAAACCCGAACTTTTCCCGGAACCCGAACAACAACTTTCCATATATAAATCTTTACCTCCGGACCATTCCGGAACTCCTCGTGACGTCCGGGATCTCATCCGGGACTCCGAACAACATTCGGTAACCACGTACATACTTTCCCTATAACCCTAGCGTCATCGAACCTTAAGTGTGTAGACCCTACGGGTTCGGGAACCATGCAGACATGACCGAGACGTTCTCCGGTCAATAACCAACAGCGGGATCTGGATACCCATGTTGGCTCCCACATGTTCCACGATGATCTCATCGGATGAACCACGATGTCGGGGATTCAATCAATCCCGTATTCAATTCCCTTTGTCTATCGGTATGTTACTTGCCCGAGATTCGATCGTCGGTATCCCTATACCTTGTTCAATCTCGTTACCGGCAAGTCTCTTTACTCGTTCCGTAACTCACATCATCCCGTGATCAACTCCTTGGTCACATTGTGCACATTATGATGATGTCCTACCGAGTGGGCCCAGAGATACCTCTCCGTTTACACGGAGTGACAAATCCCAGTCTCGATTCGTGCCAACCCAACAGACACTTTCGGAGATACCCGTAGTGCACCTTTATAGCCACCCAGTTACGTTGTGACGTTTGGCACACCCAAAGCATTCCTACGGTATCCGGGAGTTGCACAATCTCATGGTCTAAGGAAATGATACTTGACATTAGAAAAGCTCTGAGCAAACGAACTACACGATCTTGTGCTAGGCTTAGGATTGGGTCTTGTCCATCACATCATTCTCCTAATGATGTGATCCCGTTATCAACGACATCCAATGTCCATGGTCAGGAAACCGTAACCATCTATTGATCAACGAGCTAGTCAACTAGAGGCTTACTAGGGACATGGTGTTGTCTATGTATCCACACATGTATCTGAGTTTCCTATCAATACAATTCTAGCATGGATAATAAACGATTATCATGAACAAGGAAATATAATAATAACCTATTTATTATTGCCTCTAGGGCATATTTCCAACAGTCTCCCACTTGCACTAGAGTCAATAATCTAGTTCACATCACCATGTGATTAACACTGACAGGTCACATCACCATGTGACCAACACCCAAGAGTTTACTAGAGTCAACAATCTAGTTCACATCTCTATGTGATTAACACTCAATGAGTTCTGGTTTGATCATGTTATGCTTGTGAGAGAGGTTATTAGTCAACGGGTCTGAACCTTTCAGATCCGTGTGTGCTTTACGAATATCTATGTCATCTTTGTGGATGCTACCACGCGCTATTTGGAGCCATTTCAAATAATTGCTCTACTATACGAATCCGGTTTACTACTCAGAGTCATCCGGATTAGTGTCAAAGTTCGCATCGACGTAACCCTTTACGACGAACTCCTTTCCACCTCCATAATCGAGAAAATTCCTTAATCCACTAGGTACTAAGGATAAGTTCGACCGCTGTCATGAGATTCTTTCCCGGATCACCATTGTACCCTTTGACCAACTCATGGCAAGGCACACTTCATGTGCGGTACACAACATAGCATACTATAGAGCCTACGTCTAAAGCATAGGGGACGACCTTCGTCCTTTCTCTCTCTTCTGTTGTGGTCAGGTCTTGAGTCTTACTCAATACTCACACCTTGTAACACAGCCAAGAACTCCTTCTTTGCTGATCTATTTTGAACTCTTTCAAAATCATGTCAAGGTGTGCATCCTTTTGAAAGTATCATCAGGCGTCTTGATCTATCTCTATAGATCTTGATGCCCAATATGTAAGCAGCTTTATCCAGGTCTTCCTTTGAAAAACTCCTTTCAAACAACCCTTTATGCTTTCCAGAAATTTTACATCATTTCGGATCAACAATATGTCATTCACATATACTTATCAGAAATGTTGTAGCGCTCCCACTCACTTTATTGTAAATACAAGTTTCTAACAAACTTTGTATAAACCCAAAAACTTTGATCACCCCATCAAAGCGTATATTCTGACTCCGAGATGCTTGCTCTAATCCATGGAAGGATCGCTGGAGCTAGCATACCTTTTAGCATCCTTAGGATCGACAAAACCTTTCTGATTGTATCACATACAACCTTTCCTTACGAAAACTGGTAAGGAAACTTGTTTTGACATCCATCTGCCAGATTTCATAAATGCAGCTAATGCTAACATGATTCCGACGGACTTAAGCATCGCTACGGATGAGAAAATCTCATCGTAGTCAACTCCTTGAACTTGTGGAAATACTCTTTGCCACAAGTCGAGCTTCATAGACGGTAACATTACCGTCCACGTCCGTCTTCTTCTCAAAGATCCATTTATCTCGGATTTCATGGCTTCTAACCATTTGTCGGAATATGGGCCCACCATCGCTTCTCCATAGCTCGTAGGTTCATTGTTGTCCAACAACATGACTTCCAAGACAGGATCACGTACCACTCTGAAGTAGTACGCATCCTCGTCGTCCTACGAGGTTTGGTAGTGACTTGATCCGAAGTTTCATGATCACTATCATAAGCTTCCACTTCAATTGGTGTAGGTGCCACAGGAACAACTTCCTGTGCCCTGCTACACACTAGTTGAAGTGACGGTTCAATAACCTTATCAAGTCTCCACCATCCTCCCACTCAATTCTTTCGAGAGAAACTTTTCCTCGAGAAAGGACTCGTTTCTAGAAGCAATTACTTTTGCTTCCAGATCTGAAATAGGAGGTATACCCAACTGTTTTTGGGTATTCTATGAAGATGCATTTATCCGCTTTGGGTTCGAGCTTATCAGCCTGAAACTTTTTCACATAAGCATCGCAGCCCCAAACTTTTAAGAAACGACAACTTAGGTTTCTCTAAACGGTGTCGTCTCAACGGAATTGCGTGGTGCCCCTTTTAAAGTGAATGCGGTTGTCTCTAATGCCTAACCCATAAACGATAGTGGTAATTTGATAAGAAACATCATGGTATGCACCATATCCAATAGGGTGCAGTTATGATGTTCGGACACACCATCACACTATGGTGTTCCAGGCGGTATTAATTGTGAAACACTTTCCACAATGTCTTAATTGTGTGCCAAACTCGTAACTCAGATATCTCTATGATCATATCATAGACATTTTATCCTCTTGTCACGACGATCTTCAACTTCACTCTGAAATTACTTGAACCTTTCAATAATTCAGACTAGTGTTTCATCAAGTAAATACACTCAGCATCTACTCAAATCATCTGTGAAGTAAGAACATAACGATATCCACTGCATGCCTCAGCACTCATTGGACTGCATACATCAAAATGTATTACTTCCAATAAGTTGCTCTCTTGTTCCATCTTACTGAAAACGAGGACTTTCAGTCATCTTGCCCATGTGGTATGATTTGCATGTCTCAAGTGATTCAAATCAAGTGAGTCCAAACGATCCATCTGCATGGAGTTTCTTCATGCATATATACCAATAGACATGGTTCGCATGTCTCAATCTTTTCAAAAATGAGTGAGTCCAAAGATCCATCCACATGGAGCTTCTTCATGCGTTCTATACCAATATGACTCAAGTGGCAGTGCCACAAGTATGTGGTACTATCATTACTATCTTATATCTTTTTGGCATGAACATGTGTATCACTACGATCGAGATTCATTTTAGGTGCAAGACCATTGAAGGTATTATTCAAATAAACAGAGTAACCATTATTCTCCTTAAATGAATAACCGTTTTGCGATAAACATAATCCAATCATGTTCAACGCAAACACCAAATCTCGATGGTAGAGGGAGCATGCGATGCTTGATCACATCAACCTTGGAAACACTTCCAACACATATCGTCATCTCACCTTTAGCTAGTCTCCATTTATTCCGCAGCTTTTATTTCGAGTTACTAACACTTAGCAACCGAACCGGTATCTAATACCCTGGTGCTGCTAGGAGTACTAGTAAAGTACACATTCATATAACGTATATCCAATATACTTCTGTCGACCTTGCCTGCCTTCTCATCTACCAAGTATCTAGGGTAGTACTGCTTCAGTGACCGTTCCTCTTATTACAGAAGCACTTAGTCTCGGGTTTGGGTTCAACCTTGGGATTCTTCACTAGAGCAGCAAACGACTTGCTGTTTCATGAAGTATCCCTTTTGCCCTTGCCCTTCTTAAACTAGTGGTTTTACTAACCATCAACAATTGATGCTCCTTCTTGATTTCTACTCTCGCGGTGTCAAACATCGCGAATAGCTCAAGGATCATCATAACTATCCTTGATATGTTATAGTTCATCACGAAGCTCTACTAGCTTGGTGGCAGTGACTATGGAGAACTATCACTATCTCATCTGGGAGATTAACTCCCACTCGATTCAAGCGATTGTGGCACTCAGACAATCTGAGCACACGCTCAACGATTGAGCTTTTCTCCCTTAGTTTGCAGGCTTAAGAAACTTGTCAGAGGTCTCATACCTCTTGACGTGGGCACTAGTCTGAAATCCCAATTTCAGTCTTCGGAACATCTCACATGTTCTGCGACGTTTCAAAAACGTCTTGGGTGCCACAATTCTAAACCGCACTGAACTATCACGTAGTTATCAAAACGTGTATGTCAGATGTTTCGTAACATCTACAGACGACGCTGAGGTTCAGCACACCGAGCGGTGCATTAAGGACATAAGCCTTCTGTGCAGTAATGAGGACAATCCTCAGTTTACGGACCCAGTCCGCATAATTGCTACTACCAACTTTCAACTAAATTTTCTCTAGGAACATATCTAAACCAGTAGAACTTAAAGCGCAAGCTATGACATAATTTGCAAATACCTTTTTGACTATGTTCATGATAATGAAGTTCATCTGATTATGAACTCCCACTCAGATAGACATCCCTCTAGTCATCTAAGTGAAACATGATCCGAGTTCAACTAGGCCGTGTCCGATCATCACGTGAGACGGACTAGTCAAGATCGGTGAACATCTCCATGTTGATCGTATCTTCTATACGACTCATGCTCGACCTTTCGGTCCTCCGTGTTCCGAGGCCATGTCTGTACATGCTAGGCTCGTCAAGTCAACCTAAGTGTATTGCGTGTGTGCCGAGGCCATGTCTGTACATGCTAGGCTCGTCAACACCCGTTGTATTCGAACGTAAGAATCTATCACACCCGATCATCACGTGGTGCTTCGAAACGACGAACCTTCGCAACGGTGCACAGTTAGGGTGAACACTTTCTTGAAATTATTATAAGGGATCATCCTACTTGCTACCGTCGTTCTAAGCAAATAAGATGCAAAACATGATAAACATCACATGCAATCAAATAGTGACATGATATGGCCAATATCATCATGCTCCTTTGATCTCCATCTTCGGGGCACCATGATCATCTTGTCACCGGCATGACACCATGATCTCCATCATCATGATCTCCATCATTGTGTCTTCATGAAGTTGTCACGCCAACGGTTACTTCTACTTCTATGGCTAACGCGTTTAGCAATAAAGTAAAGTAATTTACATGGCGTTATTCAATGACACGCAGGTCATACAAAATAATAAAGACAACTCCTATGGCTCCTGCCGGTTGTCATTCTCATCGACATGCAAGTCGTGATTCCTATTACAAGAATATGATCAATCTCATACATCACATATATCATTCATCACATCTTCTGGCCATATCACATCACATAGGCACATGCTGCAAAAACAAGTTAGACGTCCTCTAATTGTTGTTGCAAGTTTTTACGTGGTTTGTAGGTTTCTAGCAAGAACGTTTCTTACCTACGTATGACCACAACGTGATTTGCCAATTTCCATTTACCCTTCATAAGGACCCTTTTCATCGAATCCGTTCCGACTAAAGTGGGAGAGACAGACACCCGCTAGCCACCTTATGCAACTAGTGCATGTCAGTCGGTGGAACCTGTCTCACGTAAGCGTACGTGTAAGGTCGGTCCGGGCCGCTTCATCCCACAATGCCGCCGAAACAAGATAAGACTAGTAGCGGCAAGAAGAATTGACAACATCGACGCCCACAACTACTTTGTGTTCTACTCGTGCATAGAAACTACGCATAGACCTAGCTCATGATGCCACTGTTGGGTAACGTAGCAGAAATTCAAAATTTTCTACGCATCACCAAGATCAATCTATGGAGTAATCTAGCAACGAGGGGAAGGGGAGTGAATCTACATACCCTTGTAGATCGCGATGCGGAAGCGTTGCAAGAACGCGGATGAGGGAGTCGTACTCGTAGCGATTCAGATCGCGGTTGATTCCGATCTAAGCACCGAAAGAACGGTGCCTCCGCGTTCAACACACGTGCAGCCCGGTGACGTCTCCCACGCCTTGATCCAGCAAGGAGAGAGGGAGAGGTTGGGGAAGACTCCATCCAGCAGCAACACGACGGCATGGTGGTGGTGGAGGAGCGTGGCAATCCCGCAGGGCTTCGCCAAGCACCGCGGGAGAGGAGGAGGAGGAAGAGGGGTAGGGCTGCGCCAAAAAGGAGACGTTCTCATGTCTATGGCAGCCCCAAAACCTCAATATATATAGGGGAGGGGGAGGGCTGCGCCCCCATCTAGGGTTTCCCCCTCAAGGGGTGCGGCCAGCCCTAGATGGGGCTTGGGGGGCGGCCAAAGGGGGGAGGAGTGCCTCCCAAGTCAAGTGGAGGCCCTCCCCCTTAGGGTTTCCCCTCTCCCATGCGCATGGGCCTTGGGGGGGCTGGTGCCCCTGGCCCATTAAGGCTAGGGCGCCCCCTTACAGCCCATGCTGCTGTATTGGACGTGGTGGAACATTTTCCGGACCTCCGGACCCCTCCGGAATCCTCCGGAACCTTCTGGAAGCTTCCCGGTACAATACCGAAAAACCCGAACTTTTCCCGGAACCCGAACAACAACTTTCCATATATAAATCTTTACCTCCGGACCATTCCGGAACTCCTCGTGACGTCCGGGATCTCATCCGGGACTCCGAACAACATTCGGTAACCACGTACATACTTTCCCTATAACCCTAGCGTCATCGAACCTTAAGCGTGTAGACCCTACGGGTTCGGGAACCATGCAGACATGACCGAGACGTTCTCCGGTCAATAACCAACAGCGGGATCTGGATACCCATGTTGGCTCCCACATGTTCCACGATGATCTCATCGGATGAACCACGATGTCGGGGATTCAATCAATCCCGTATTCAATTCCCTTTGTCTATCGGTATGTTACTTGCCCGAGATTCGATCGTCGGTATCCCTATACCTTGTTCAATCTCGTTACCGGCAAGTCTCTTTACTCGTTCCGTAACTCACATCATCCCGTGATCAACTCCTTGGTCACACTGTGCACATTATGATGATGTCCTACCGAGTGGGCCCAGAGATACCTCTCCGTTTACACGGAGTGACAAATCCCAGTCTCGATTCGTGCCAACCCAACAGACACTTTCGGAGATACCCGTAGTGCACCTTTATAGCCACCCAGTTACGTTGTGACGTTTGGCACACCCAAAGCATTCCTACGGTATCCGGGAGTTGCACAATCTCATGGTCTAAGGAAATGATACTTGACATTAGAAAAGCTCTGAGCAAACGAACTACACGATCTTGTGCTAGGCTTAGGATTGGGTCTTGTCCATCACATCATTCTCCTAATGATGTGATCCCGTTATCAACGACATCCAATGTCCATGGTCAGGAAACCGTAACCATCTATTGATCAACGAGCTAGTCAACTAGAGGCTTACTAGGGACATGGTGTTGTCTATGTATCCACACATGTATCTGAGTTTCCTATCAATACAATTCTAGCATGGATAATAAACGATTATCATGAACAAGGAAATATAATAATAACCTATTTATTATTGCCTCTGGGGCATATTTCCAACAGATTGTTCTAATGAATATGAGTTGATCTATCGACTAACCTGGCCCCAGTTTATATATGCACCGGAGGCCTAGGAGGGTTTAGAAGAGTCCTCGTCTTGTGCGCCAAGTCATGTGGAGTCTTGTATGCGCCATGGTCTGCCCGAGATGGCCCATTGGTGAACCACCATAGGGGGTCCTCGGCCCGACCCACAGGTCGAGAGACGACATGGATCTAGGGGATGAAATATGAGAGAGATGAATGCAAAATAGCTAATTTGAGATGTGACCGATCAGTATCCGCGGACGTGCACATTCGTGGACGTTTGAGAAGCCGGATTTGCAAAATCCAGTTGTAGATGCTCTTAGGAGTCTATACCCTAAGAACACGACTCCTTTGCCCGACTTTTTTACTGTTTTGACCCATTTGCGATAGTTTAGCATGATTTGACCCTAGTTTGTAAATGTTTTCGGATCTGGCCCATTTTGAGACGCCAGCAACCCTGGCGTCTGGGTTACACTGAGGACGCCGAAGTTCGTGCGTCTAGCCCTGGCCCACCTCCATGATCAACCAAATTGACCGTCCGATGTGGCAAATTCTGCGCCCGACCCTAGACGCCAAGTACCTTGGCGTCTACCCCTCCTTGAGCAGCCATGTGCATGTACACCCTAGCTACGCATGCACCCTTTGATCGATCAAGCTATATACATAGTACACACATTTCTGTAAGTTTGCCATTCAAAAATACTTCGGCGTGCACTTCTATTCGCAATACTTGCTTTCAGGACATTAGCATGGTCTCTAGTCATCTAGTGTGATAAGTTATTGATTCGTTAGAAAATATGCTTCTTTAAGCAATATAATACTCCCTTTGTTCAAAATTACTTGTCGCAACAATCAATAAAAATGAATGTATCTAGAACTAAATATGTCTAGATACATTCAATACTGTGACAAGTAATTCCAGACGAAGGGAGTATTTATAATAGATTTAGTATATATGGTTGATTCAATGATGTCGGTGTTGATACCTTGCTTGCATATTTCTTCTTTGTATACATAGGGCATCTTCGATGACGACCTCCCAACCGTCAGTAGACGCAGCTGTCCGAACCCCACAAGCCATCCAACGCCGACTCCCATCGGCATGCAGAGCAGTCCGGACAACAACATTCAAGCAAAAGGAACCAAACCTGGGCGGCTTTAGGGGAGTCCGGGTGTCGGAGGGATTGACCACGGGTAGCCTCATCAGCACCCTATAATATTTCAAGACATCGGGGGTAGCTGCACCCCTCACACCTTCTGGACGAAAGGCCGACCCCTTGGGCCGACTGGTCCAACGGGTCGGCTGCCAGAAGACGGCGTGCTCCCAACAGGCGGCCCCAGAGAGCCGGCATCTAGCAGGCGGCCCGGCGCCCCCTCAAAGTTTGCACCCATTTACTGCGACGAGGCCGGGCGTGGCTACAGTACAACCTGCCACCCCCGAATCCAGGGTGGAATGTGGCCACAGTGCAGGAGTACCAAGCGGACGCCCCTCACCCAGTGCGGCACTGTTGCCACGCAGCCCATGACGTCGCCTACGTCAGAGGGAGCCATGCTCCCACGATGGGCGGTCGGTACGGCCCGCAGACGGCGGGCCCTACCTGTCCGTGAGCCACCAGAAAATGGCGAATCCCGAGCAGGCGGCATCGAGGGCGGGCCGACTCCTAGTAGGCAGCCCTCCTTCCCCTCGGAGTCTGTGCACCATTAATCTGATGAGATAGGGTGTGGCTACAGTGAGCGCCCGCCAGGCGGCGGGACTGTAGCCATGCGCCCCCCAACAAAGCCTCCGTCATCAAGGGCGAAGCTACAGTCTAAAGCAGTCAATCTGGTCCGCAGGCGGCGAGCCCTACCTGTCGGCCGAGTTCACGATAGCCGGCGGGACCCACCAAGAGGTGGGCCCCAGCAGCCGGCGGAGAAGCCGACGCCCAGAGACAATGACGGTCGGGTCCTACACCCGGCTGGATTACCATTGTGCCCCTGGGGGGTAGGCCTATATAAACCCCCCAGGCTCACCCATGCAAAGGGTTCAGAACCCTAGCCTACATACACACACCCATAGAGAGAGGAGATAGAGCTAGCCTTGCCCTTCTTCCTCCTCTAGCCGAAACGGCTCAAGGAGCACACTTGTAGCTACTCCATTGACGATAGTCATCATGCGGAGACCCCGCAGAGCAGGACTAGGGGTGTTATCTCCATGGAGAGCCCCGGACATGGGTAAGACTCATAGGCGTTCGATGTCTCGCTCACTCCTGCTTCTAGGACTCGGCGACGTACTCCTGTCCCCATCCATGATAAGCCACCCCCTGGCATGTGTCGCTAGATATCCCCGACATTTGGCGCCCACCGTGGGGCTCAGTGCACCGTTGGCCGGAAATACGTTCTGGACGGGAACCCTCTTCCTTCATGGCAAGCGCAGCCAGCCCGGCATGCCTGATGGCGTTTGCGTCGACGCGCTACGCGGCGTGGAAGCCGCTTGCGCCGCAAGCTGCCTCGCTGATCTCATCGGCGGGATCCACCTCTCCGACGAGCCCGCGCCTGATGCGGAGCGGCCAGCTCTGAGAGTTGCCTCGTCGACCTCCTCGGCAAGCTCCACATCGCCAACGAGCCTGCCTCCGACCTGTAGTCCGTCGGCTCCACCGATCCGCCCGTCGAGATGCTCATCGACTCTGACACGGCGTACACCGATGCCTTTCCTGGCAACGTGGTGATCATCGACGACCCGCTCCCTCCCGCGGTCAGCAATGCCAGCGCCAGCACCATCACGGAGGTGCTGGTCACTAGACACGATGGAGCCTCTAACGGGGCCGGCTAGGACCCGCTGCAAGCGGCAATGCGGGGTCTGTCCGCGCCCGTGGCGGCAGATGCCGATGGAGCGACGCTGGAAACATTCCGCGTCTCGCTCCTCGACAGTGCCAATAAGTTGGCGGCCATGAGGCGCCTCATTAAAGGCTACTAGCGCGAGATCGACTGTGCCGTGTGTTGCACGCCGGCTGCTGGCAAGCCTAGCCGAGTGGGCACGATTCGGCAGCGCGACGCGGCTATTGCCAGCATGCTGGGGGCTGAACGCCCGGTCTACGCCACCCCGATGGAGAACTTGTGCGCCGCCCAGGCGGCGGCAGACGAATTGGACCACCTGGAGGACGACGAGCATCGCTGCATGAGGGCGCGCCTCCAGAAGCTCCTCGACGCAGCTACCACGCCGCAGGAAGCTGGCCGCCGCGCCGTAGAAACCGGCGTGCAAGCCGAAAACCACCCCCCCCCCCCCGCCGCCGCCGTGAGCACGGGGCGACCGCCCGGTCCCCGACAGGCGGCGCCCGCGATCGGTGAGACCAAGAGCCGGCTGCTAGCCGCAGTCGGCACACACGCATCACGATTGTGCGCGACCAAGACGGGACGATCGTCCGCTTCCCCCTCGTAGGGAGAGGCGGGCTTCCCCACCGCCCGTTGAGCATCTGACTCTTGGAGGCCAGCTAGGCCCCCATGAAGGAGTCGGAGAAAACAACGCCCGCCATCAGAACGACCGGCTCGCTCGGTCCTTGGCGGTAGAAGAAGAAGATGCAATCGGCCCGCCCTGTTTCGGGCCCCGCATTCGCGAC
Source organism: Triticum aestivum (assembly GCF_018294505.1). NCBI lineage: Eukaryota > Viridiplantae > Streptophyta > Magnoliopsida > Poales > Poaceae > Triticum > Triticum aestivum. The sequence continues at coordinate 124,343,059 of NC_057796.1, read as the reverse complement.
GAGCCCTTCCCAAAGGGTTCTCGCTCCCTCGAGACACTCCCAAGTACAACGGCTCCGTGAAGCCGGAGGACTGACTGGTCAACTACTCCACAACCATCAGCATAGCAAACGGCAACAAGCGTGTTACCGTGAAGTACGTTCCGCTCATGCTACAGGGCACGACCCGGACATGGCTGAACAACCTCAAGCCTTACAGCGCCAACAGCTGGCTGTACTTCGCCGATGTCTTCATCCGCAACTTCACCAGCACCTACAACGGCTGCCCAAGCCTCGCCAGCTCTCCATGTGCATCCACGGCCCGACCGAGTCCACCCGCGACTACCTGACGCGCTGGGCTGAGCTGCGCAACTCCTGCGAAGGGGTGCACGAGGTGCAGGCCATAGAATACTTCACCGCCGGGTGCAGAGAGGGCACCCTGCTCAAGCACAAGCTCCTCTGCGATGAGCCAGCCACACTAGACGAGTTGCTGATCATAGCGGACAAGTATGCCACGGCAGACTCCTCCATGAAGTCGGAGCTCCGGGTGGACGCGTCCGGGAAGGTGCTCCCCCCGGCTCCACAGATGCCGGCTGGTGACTCTAGCCGGCGACAGCAGCCGAACTACAACAAGTGCAAAGCCCTGCAGCCGGCTTCCACCAGCCGGCAAGTGGCAACAGCTGAAGACCAGCAGCCGGAGGGGCAGCCCGGCCCCAAACTTCAGAAGGGCGGCAAGCCTGCTTGGTTGCCCGCCTTCTCCTTCGAGCAAACCCTTGATGCTCCCTGCAAGTTCCACAGTGGCGCGAAGCCGTCCAACCACACCACCCGAAAATGCCACTGGCTGTTGGAAATATGCCCTAGAGGCAATAATAAATGGTTATTATTATATTTCTATGTTCATGATAATAGTCTATTATTCATGCTATAATTGTATTGTCCGGAAATTGTAATACATGTGTGAATACATAGACCACAACCTGTCCCTAGTAAGCCTCTAGTTGACTAGCTCGTTGATCAACAGATAGTCATGGTTTCCTGACTATGGACATAGGATGTCACTGATAACGGGATCACATCATTAGGAGAATGATGTGATGGACAAGACCCAACCTAAGCATAGCATAAAAGATCGTGTAGTTTCGTTTGCTAGAGCTTTTCCAATGTCAAGTATCTTTTCCTTAGACCATGAGATCGTGCAACTCCCGGATACCGTAGGAGTGCTTTGGGTGTGCCAAACGTCACAACGTAACTGGGTGACTATAAAGGTGCATTACGGGTATCTCCGAAAGTGTCTGTTGGGTTGGCACGGATCAAGACTGGGATTTGTCACTCCGTGTAAACGGAGAGGTAACTCTGGGCCCACTCGGTAATGCATCATCATAATGAGCTCAATGTGACTAAGGCGTTAGTCACGGGATCATGCATTGCGGTACGAGTAAAGAGACTTGCCGGTAACGAGATTGAACAAGGTATTGGGATACCGACGATCGAATCTCGGGCAAGTAACATACCGATTGACAAAGGGAATTGCATACGGATTGATTGAATCCTCGACACCGTGGTTCACCCGATGATATCATCGTGGAACATGTGGGAGCCAACATGGGTATCCAGATCCCGCTGTTGGTTATTGACCGGAGAGGCGTCTCGGTCATGTCTGCATGTCTCCCGAACCCGTAGGGTCTACACACTTAAGGTCCGGTGACGCTAGGGTTGTAGAGATATATGTATGCGGAAACCCGAAAGTTGTTCGGAGTCCCGGATGAGATCCCGGACGTCACGAGAGGTTCCGGAATGGTCCGGAGGTGAAGAATTATATATAGGAAGTCCAGTTTTGGCCACCGGGAAAGTTTCGGGGGTTATCGGTATTGTACCGGGACCACCGGAAGGGTCCCGGGGGTCCACCGGGTGGGGCCACCTGTCCCGGAGGGCCCCGTGGGCTGAAAGTGGAGGGGAACCAGCCCCTAGTGGGCTGGGGCGCCACCTTGGGCCTCCCCCCCATGCGCCTAGGGTTGGGAACCCTAGGGGGGGAGTTCCCCCTTGCCTTGGGGGGCAAGGCAACCCCTTCCCCCCTTGGCCGCCGCCCCCCCCTTGGAGATCCCATCTCCTAGGGCTGCGCACCCCCCTTGGGGGCCTATATAAAGGGGGGGAGGGAGGGCAGCACACTACAGCCTTTGGCGCCTCCCTCCTCCCCTGCAACACCTCTCTCTCGCGCGCAGAAGCTCGGCGAAGCCCTGCCGGAGAGCCGCTACATCCACCACCACGCCGTCGTGCTGTTGGATCTCCATCAACCTCTCCTCCCCCTTTGCTGGATCAAGAAAGGAGGAGACGTCGCTGCACCGTACGTGTGTTGAACGCGGAGGTGCCGTACGTTCGGCACTCGGTCATCGGTGATTTGGATCACGGCGAGTACGACTCCGTCATCCACGTTCATTGGAACGCTTCCGCTCGCGATCTACAACGGTATGTAGATGCACTCCCTTCCCTCGTTGCTAGTAGACTCCATAGATGCATCTTGGTGAGCGTAGGAAAATTTTAAAATTATGCTACGATTCCCAACAGTGGCATCATGAGCCAGGCCTATGCGTAGTTACTATGCACGAGTAGAACACAAAGCAGTTGTGGGCGTTGAGTTTGCCAATTCTTCTTGCCGCTACTAGTCGTTTCTTGTTTCGGCGGCATTGTAGGATGAAGCGGCCCGGACCGACCTTACACGTACGCTTACGTGAGACTGGTTCCACCGACTGACATGCACAAGTTGCATAAGGTGGCTAGCGGGTGTCTGTCTCTCCTACTTTAGTCGGAACGGATTCGATGAAAAGGGTCCTTATGAAGGGTAAATAGAAATTGGCAAATCACGTTGTGGTCATACGTAGGTAAGAAACGTTCTTGCTAGAAACCTACAAACCACGTAAAAACTTGCAACAACAATTAGAGGACGTCTAACTTGTTTTTGCAGCAAGTGCTATGTGATGTGATATGGCCAGAAGATGTGATGAATGATATATGTGATGTATGAGATTGATCATATTCTTGTAATAGGAATCACGACTTGCATGTCGATGAGTATGACAACCGGCAGGAGCCATAGGAGTTGTCTTTATTATTTTGTATGACCTGCGTGTCATTAAGTAGACGCCATGTAAATTACTTTACTTTATTGCTAAACGCGTTAGCCATAGAAGTAGAAGTAATCGTTGGCGTGACGACTTCATGAAGACACAATGATGGAGATCATGATGATGGAGATCATGGTGTCATGCCGGTGACAAAGATGATCATGGTGCCCCGAAGATGGAGATCAAAGGAGCATGATGATATTGGCCATATCATGTCACTATTTGATTGCATGTGATGTTTATCATGTTTTTGCATCTTATTTGCTTAGAACGACGGTAGCAAGTAGGATGATCCCTTATAATAATTTCAAGAAAGTGTTCACCCTAACTGTGCACCGTTGCGAAGGTTCGTCGTTTCGAAGCACCACGTGATGATCGGGTGTGATAGATTCTTACGTTCGCATACAACGGGTGTTGACGAGCCTAGCATGTACAGACATGGCCTCGGAACACACGCAATACACTTAGGTTGACTTGACGAGCCTAGCATGTACAGACATGGCCTCGGAACACGGAGGACCGAAAGGTCGAGCATGAGTCGTATAGAAGATACGATCAACATGGAGATGTTCACCGATCTTGACTAGTCCGTCTCACGTGATGATCGGACACGGCTAGTTGAGCTCGGATCATGTTTCACTTAGATGACTAGAGGGATGTCTGTCTGAGTGGGAGTTCATTAAATAATTTGATTATATGAACTTTATTATCATGAACTTAGTCTAAAATCTTTACATCATGTATTGTAGATCAAATGGCCCACGTTGTCCTCAATTTCAACGCGTTCCTAGAGAAAACCAAGCTGAAAGATGATGGCAGCAACTATACGGACTGGGTCCGGAACCTGAGGATCATCCTCATAGCAGCCAAGAAAGATTATGTCTTAGAAGCACCGCTAGGTGAAGCACCAATCCCTGAGAACCAAGACGTTATGAACGCTTGGCAGCAGCGTGCTGATGATTACTCCCTCGTTCAGTGCGGCATGCTTTACAGCTTAGAACCGGGTCTCCAAAAGCGTTTTGAGAAACATGGAGCATATGAGATGTTCGAGGAGCTGAAACTGGTTTTTCAAGCTCATGCCCGGGTCGAGAGATATGATGTCTCCGACAAGTTCTTCAGCTGTAAAATGGAGGAGAACAGTTCTGTTAGTGAGCACATACTCAGAATGTCTGGGTTGCACAACCGCTTGTCTCAGCTGGGAGTTAATCTCCCGGATGACGCGGTCATTGACAGAATCCTTCAGTCGCTTCCACCAAGCTACAAGAGCTTTGTGATGAACTACAATATGCAGGGGATGGAAAAGACCATTCCCGAGGTATATTCAATGCTGAAATCAGCTGAGGTAGAGATCAGAAAAGAACATCAAGTGTTGATGGTGAATAAAACCACTAAGTTCAAAAGGGGCAAGGGTAAGAAGAACTTCAAGAAGGACGGCAAGGGAGTTGCCGCGCCCGGTAAGCCAGTTACCGGGAAGAAGTCAAAGAATGGACCCAAGCCCGAGACTGAGTGCTTTTATTGCAAGGGAAGTGGTCACTGGAAGCGGAACTGCCCCAAATATTTAGCGGACAAGAAGAAGGCCGGCAACACCCAAGGTATATGTGATATACAAGTAATTGATGTGTACCTTACCAGTACTCGTAGTAGCTCCTGGGTATTTGATACCGGTGCGGTTGCTCATATTTGTAACTCAAATCAGGAACTACGGAATAAACGGAGGCTGGCAAAAGACGAGGTGACGATGCGCGTCGGGAATGGTTCCAAGGTCGATGTGATCGCCGTCGGCACGCTACCTCTGCATCTACCCACGGGATTAGTTATAAACCTCAATAATTGTTATTTAGTGCCAGCTTTGAGCATGAACATTGTATCTGGATCTCGTTTAATTCGAGATGGCTACTCATTTAAATCTGAGAATAATGGTTGTTCTATTTATTTGAGAGATATGTTTTATGGTCATGCCCCGCTGGTCAATGGTTTATTTTTGATGAATCTCGAACGTGATGTTACACATGTTCATAGTGTGAATACCAAAAGATGTAAAGTTGATAACGATAGTCCCACATACTTGTGGCACTGCCGCCTTGGTCACATTGGTGTCAAGCGCATGAAGAAGCTCCATGCAGATGGACTTTTGGAGTCTCTTGATTACGAATCATTTGACACGTGCGAACCATGCCTCATGGGTAAGATGACCAAGACTCCGTTCTCCGGAACAATGGAGCGAGCAACCAACTTATTGGAAATCATACATACCGATGTGTGCGGTCCAATGAGTGTTGAGGCTCGCGGAGGATATCGTTATGTTCTCACTCTCACTGATGATTTGAGTAGATATGGGTATGTCTACCTAATGAAACACAAGTCTGAAACCTTTGAAAAGTTCAAGGAATTTCAGAGTGAAGTCGAGAATCAACGTGACAGAAAAATAAAATTCTTACGATCAGATCGTGGTGGAGAATATTTAAGTCACGAATTTGGTACACACTTAAGGAAATGTGGAATAGTTTCACAACTCACGCCGCCTGGAACACCTCAGAGAAATGGTGTGTCCGAACGTCGTAATCGCACTCTATTGGATATGGTGCGATCTATGATGTCTCTTACCGATTTACCGCTCTCATTTTGGGGTTATGCTTTAGAGACTGCCGCATTCACTTTAAATAGGGCACCGTCTAAATCCGTTGAGACGACACCGTATGAATTATGGTTTGGGAAGAAACCTAAGCTGTCGTTTCTAAAAGTTTGGGGATGCGATGCTTATGTCAAGAAACTTCAACCTGAAAAGCTCGAACCCAAATCGGAAAAATGCGTCTTCATAGGATACCCTAAGGAAACTATTGGGTATACCTTCTACCTCAGATCCGAAGGCAAGATCTTCGTTGCCAAGAACGGGTCCTTTCTAGAGAAGGAGTTTCTCTCGAAAGAATTGAGTGGGAGGAAAGTGGAACTTGATGAGGTGATAGTCACCCCTTCCGAACCGGAAAGTAGCGCAGCACGGGAAAATGTTCCTGTGGTGCCTACACCGACGGGGAAGGAAGTTAATGATGATGATCATGAAGCTTCGGATCAAGTTGCCACTGAACTTCGTAGGTCCACAAGGACACGTTCCGCACCAGAGTGGTACGGCAACCCTGTCCTGGAAATCATGTTGTTAGACAACGGTGAACCTTCGAACTATGAAGAAGCGATGGCGGGCCCGGATTCCGACAAATGGCTAGAAGCCATGAAATCCGAGATAGAATCCATGTATGAAAACAAAGTATGGACTTTGACTAACTTGCCCGATGAGCGGCGAGCCATAGAAAACAAATGGATCTTTAAGAAGAAGACGGACGCAGATGGTAATGTGACCATCTACAAAGCTCGACTTGTCGCTAAGGGTTATCGACAAGTTCAAGGGGTTGACTACGATGAGACTTTCTCACCCGTAGCGAAGCTGAAGTCCGTCCGAATCATGTTAGCGATTGCCGCATACTATGATTATGAGATATGGCAGATGGACGTCAAAACGGCATTCCTTAACGGCTTCCTTAAGGAAGAGTTGTATATGATGCAGCCGGAAGGTTTTGTCGATCCTAAGAATGCTAACAAAGTATGCAAGCTCCAACGCTCAATCTATGGGCTGGTGCAAGCATCTCGGAGTTGGAACATTCGCTTTGATGAGATGATCAAAGCGTTTGGGTTTACACAGACTTATGGAGAAGCCTGTGTTTACAAGAAAGTGAGTGGGAGCTCTGTAGCATTTCTCATATTATATGTGGATGACATACTATTGATGGGAAATGATATAGAATTCTTGGAAAGTATAAAGGCCTATTTGAATAAGTGTTTTTCAATGAAGGACCTTGGAGAAGCTGCTTATATATTAGGCATCAAGATCTATAGAGATAGATCGAGACGCCTCATTGGTCTTTCACAGAGTACATACCTTGACAAGATATTGAAGAAGTTCAATATGGATCAGTCCAAGAAGGGGTTCTTGCCTGTATTGCAAGGTGTGCAATTGAGCACGGCTCAATGCCCGACCACGGCAGAAGATATAGAAGAGATGAGTGTCATCCCCTATGCCTCGGCCATAGGGTCTATTATGTATGCCATGCTGTGTACCAGACCTGATGTAAACCTTGCCGTAAGTTTGGTAGGAAGGTACCAAAGTAATCCCGGCAAGGAACACTGGACAGCGGTCAAGAATATCCTGAAGTACCTGAAGAGGACTAAGGATATGTTTCTCGTTTATGGAGGTGACGAAGAGCTCGTCGTAAAGGGTTACGTCGACGCTAGCTTCGACACAGATCTGGATGACTCGAAGTCACAGACCGGATACGTGTATATATTGAATAGAGGAGCAGTAAGCTGGTGCAGTTGCAAGCAAAGCGTCGTGGCGGGATCTACATGTGAAGCGGAGTACATGGCAGCCTCGGAGGCAGCACAGGAAGCAGTCTGGATAAAGGAGTTCATTACCGACCTAGGGGTGATTCCCAATGCGTCGGGCCCAATGACTCTCTTCTGTGACAACACTGGAGCTATTGCCCTTGCGAAGGAGCCCAGGTTTCACAGGAAGACCAGGCATATCAAGCGTCGCTTCAACTCCATTCGTGAAAGTGTTCAAAATGGAGACATAGATATTTGTAAAGTACACACGGACCTGAATGTAGCAGATCCGTTGACTAAACCTCTCCCTAGGGCAAAACATGATCAACACCAGGACGCAATGGGTGTTCGATTCATCACAATGTAACTAGATTATTGACTCTAGTGCAAGTGGGAGACTGTTGGAAATATGCCCTAGAGGCAATAATAAATGGTTATTATTATATTTCTGTGTTCATGATAATAGTCTATTATTCATGCTATAATTGTATTGTCCGGAAATCGTAATACATGTGTGAATACATAGACCACAACCTGTCCCTAGTAAGCCTCTAGTTGACTAGCTCGTTGATCAACAGATAGTCATGGTTTCCTGACTATGGACATAGGATGTCACTGATAACGGGATCACATCATTAGGAGAATGATGTGATGGACAAGACCCAACCTAAGCATAGCATAAAAGATCGTGTAGTTTCGTTTGCTAGAGCTTTTCCAATGTCAAGTATCTTTTCCTTAGACCATGAGATCGTGCAACTCCCGGATACCGTAGGAGTGCTTTGGGTGTGCCAAACGTCACAACGTAACTGGGTGACTATAAAGGTGCATTACGGGTATCTCCGAAAGTGTCTGTTGGGTTGGCACGGATCAAGACTGGGATTTGTCACTCCGTGTAAACGGAGAGGTAACTCTGGGCCCACTCGGTAATGCATCATCATAATGAGCTCAATGTGACTAAGGCGTTAGTCACGGGATCATGCATTGCGGTACGAGTAAAGAGACTTGCCGGTAACGAGATTGAACAAGGTATTGGGATACCGACGATCGAATCTCGGGCAAGTAACATACCGATTGACAAAGGGAATTGCATACGGATTGATTGAATCCTCGACACCGTGGTTCACCCGATGATATCATCGTGGAACATGTGGGAGCCAACATGGGTATCCAGATCCCGCTGTTGGTTATTGACCGGAGAGGCGTCTCGGTCATGTCTGCATGTCTCCCGAACCCGTAGGGTCTACACACTTAAGGTCCGGTGACGCTAGGGTTGTAGAGATATATGTATGCGGAAACCCGAAAGTTGTTCGGAGTCCCGGATGAGATCCCGGACGTCACGAGAGGTTCCGGAATGGTCCGGAGGTGAAGAATTATATATAGGAAGTCCAGTTTTGGCCACCGGGAAAGTTTCGGGGGTTATCGGTATTGTACCGGGACCACCGGAAGGGTCCCGGGGGTCCACCGGGTGGGGCCACCTGTCCCGGAGGGCCCCGTGGGCTGAAAGTGGAGGGGAACCAGCCCCTAGTGGGCTGGGGCGCCACCTTGGGCCTCCCCCCCATGCGCCTAGGGTTGGGAACCCTAGGGGGGGAGTTCCCCCTTGCCTTGGGGGGCAAGGCAACCCCTTCCCCCCTTGGCCGCCGCCCCCCCCTTGGAGATCCCATCTCCTAGGGCTGCGCACCCCCCTTGGGGGCCTATATAAAGGGGGGGAGGGAGGGCAGCACACTACAGCCTTTGGCGCCTCCCTCCTCCCCTGCAACACCTCTCTCTCTCGCGCAGAAGCTCGGCGAAGCCCTGCCGGAGAGCCGCTACATCCACCACCACGCCGTCGTGCTGTTGGATCTCCATCAACCTCTCCCTCCCCCCTTGCTGGATCAAGAAAGGAGGAGACGTCGCTGCACCGTACGTGTGTTGAACGCGGAGGTGCCGTACGTTCGGCACTCGGTCATCGGTGATTTGGATCACGGCGAGTACGACTCCGTCATCCACGTTCGTTGGAACGCTTCCGCTCGCGATCTACAACGGTATGTAGATGCACTCCCTTCCCTCGTTGCTAGTAGACTCCATAGATGCATCTTGGTGAGCGTAGGAAAATTTTAAAATTATGCTACGATTCCCAACACTGACTCACCCGAATCACCAAGGCCGAGGGCCTGCCTCCTCCGCCTGTCGGCCCCCCGGCTCCGCCTCCTCAGCAGCCAGCGGCCCGCGCAGCCGGCATGATCCAAGATGAGTTCCCCGAAGCCAACGCCACCTACGTCGTCTTCACCAGTGAAGCCGACGACAAGCACAATCGGCATCAGCAACACCGGGAGGTGAACGCCATCGCCTCAGAAGTCCCAGAGTTCATGCACTGGTCCGAGAGGCCCATCAGCTGGAGCCGTGATGCCCTCACCGTGTTCCTATGCCTTGGTGTTGGATTCCACCTTCTCAACAGAGAGGCGAGCTTGCCGCTTCTCCCGAGTCCTGATAGACAGTGGTAGCAGCATCAATATCCTCTACCGCGACACCATGGAGAAGCTAGGCATCAAGGAGAAGCAGCTCCTGCCCAATCGGACCGTCTTTCATGGCATTGTACCCGGCCTTTCCTGCTCTCCAATTGGCAAGATCAAGATAGACGTCCTGTTCGGTGACAAGGATCACTTCCGCCGCGAGCCAATCTGGTTCGAGGTGGTTGACCTGGACAGCCCCTACCACGCGCTCCTGGTTCAGCCCGCTCTGGCCAAGTTCATGGCAGTGCCGCACTACGCCTACCTCAAGATGAAGATGCTGGGCACCAAGGGCATCATCACCATAGCCGACGACTACCAGAAGTCGGCTGCATGTGCTGCCGCCAGTAGTCGGCTGGCCGAGTCCCTCGTCATAGCCGAAGAGAAGCATCTCCTTCACCGGGTGGTGGCCATGGCCAGGAAATAAACCAAGAAGATCCCCTTGGACCTGGAGCACCCAGAGAGGCACGCTGTCATAGGGGCCAACCTTGACAGCAAATAGGAAAGCGAGCTCGTCGATTTCCTCCGTGAGAATCGAGACATCTTTGCATGGTCTCCTAAAGACATGTCGGGTGTTCTGACGGACTTCGCCGAGCACAAGCTGCATGTGAGGCCGGATGCAAAGCCGGTCAAGCAACCCCTCTGCTGCCTGTCAGAAGAGAAGAGAAGAATTGTTGGTGAAGAGATCGTCCGGCTTCTGGCAGCCGGCTTCATCATGGAAGTGTTCTACCCGGACTGGCTTGCCAACCCAGTCCTCGTGTTGAAGAAGAACACAAGTGGCACATGTGTATTGACTACACTAGCCTCAACAAAGCCTGCCCCAAGGACCCTTTTGCCTTGCCTCGGATAGACCAAGTGATTGACTCCACAGCCGGATGCGAGCTGCTATCTTTCTTGGATGCCTACTTCGGTTACCACCAGATCAAGCTGAACCCGGCCGATCGGCTGAAGACCGCCTTCATCACACCATTCGGAGCCTTCTGCTACCTGACCATGATGTTCAGCCTGAGAAATGCCGGCGCCACGTTTCAGCGTTGCATGCAGAAGTGCCTCATCAAGCAACTCGGCAGAAATGCCCACGTCTATGTAGACGATATTGTGGTGAAGACGGAGAAGCGTGGCACCCTCCTGGAGGATCTCAAGGAGACCTTTGATAATTGCGCCATTTTCAAATAAAGCTTCACCCGGAGAAATGTGTCTTCGGAGTCCCAGCCGGCCAGCTCCTTGGTTTCCTTGTCTCTGAGCGCGACATCGAGTGCAACCCCGTGAAGATCAAGGCCATTGAGCGGATGCAGAGACCCACCCGGCTGCGCGACGTCTAGAAGTTCACCAGGTGCTTGGCATCTCTCAGCTGGTTCATCAGTCGGCTGGGCGAGAAGGCCCTCCCCTTTACCAGCTAATGAAGAAGACCACTTGCTTCGAGTGGAATGACAAGGCAGACGAGGCTTTCCTCCAACTCAAGAAGATGCTGACCACGCCGCCTGTCCTGGCCGCTCCGTCTACTAAGGAACTCATGCTCCTCTACATCGCCGCCATCAGTCGGGTGGTCAGCACCGTGATCGTGGTCGAGCGCCCAGAAGATGGCAAGGCACAGCCAGTCCAGAGGCCTGTCTACTACCTGAGTGAGGTGTTGTCGGCCTCCAAGCAGAACTACCCCCACTACTAGAAGATGTGGTACGGCGTGTACTTTGCCGCCAAGAAGCTCAAGCAGTACTTCCAGGAGCACTCCATCACGGTCGTCTGCACTGCCCCACTTGCCGAGATCATAGGCAACAGAGATGCATCAGGCCGGGTGGCGAAATGGGCCATCGAGCTAGCTCCCCACACCATCCTCTACCAGCCCTGCACTGCCTTCAAGTTCCAAGCGCTGGCCGACTTCCTCGTCGACTGGGCCGATACCCAGTACCTGCCACCAGCGCAGGATTCCACCCATTGGCGGACGCACTTTGACGGCTCAAAGATGCACACCGGTTTGGGATCCGGCATCGTCCTTACCTCTTCCAAAGGCGACAAGCTCAAGTACACGCTGTCGATGTCAAAACCGGCGGATCTCGGGTAGGGGGTCCCAAACTGTGCGTCTAAGGATCGAAGGTAACAGGAGGCAGGGGACACGATGTTTTACCCAGGTTCGGGCCCTCTTGATGGAGGTAATACCCTACTTCCTGCTTGATTGACTTTGATGAGTATAGGGGTTACAAGAGTTGATCTACCACGACATCGTAATGGCTAAACCCTAGATGTCTAGCCTGTATGATTATGATCCTCTCTACGGACTAAACCCTCCGGTTTATATAGACACCGGAGGGGGCTAGGATTATACATAGTCGGTTTATAGAGAAGGGAATCTTAATATCCGCATGCCAAGCTTGCCTTCCACGCCAAGGAGAGTCCCATCCGGACACGGGGGAAAGTCTTTTGTCTTGTATCTTCACGGCCCATCGGCCCGGCCCACGTCATATAGCCCGGACACCCGAGGACCCCATAATCCAGGACTCCCTCAGTAGCCCCCGAACCAGTCTTCAATGACGATGTATCCGGCGCACAGATTGTCTTCGACATTGCAAGGCGGGTTCCTCCTCCGAATACTTCCAAACATCTGAAAAGCTATATTCGGCCTTCACGGCTTTGGTCTTGGTAAGGTGAACTCTTCGAACAGCTCGACTTTACATTTAAACGTTGCACCCCTCGGCTTCGGTGCTTCCATCGCCTCGGCTTCCATGTGGCCAATGAATATGAAGGGTCCGAGCATTTTTACAGATAACCCCTTGACAGTGTACGGAAGGTGCCTATTTAAGGAGATTAGATCTCAGATGCCATTCCATACCAGGCGAAAATCCTTCAAATCTTTGCCTCACGAAACCACGCAATAATGGCCAACGCTCCCAGCTCTTCTTCCCGCCCCCACGACCCTCAAAAAGGCGATTGGGAGAGTTGTTCTGTATCCCATGCGCAGCTGACCAAACTCCAGGTGCAGGGATACCTCCCTCCTGCGGATCTAGTCCCCGTTCGGGCGGGATTAACCTCATTTACTGGCGAAGCCCTGGCAGAAAATTTCCCGAATCCTTCAGCAGGGGAACGGGTGTGCTTCGTTTCCTTTCTCTTAAGAGGCGTTAGATTTCCAATCCATCCCTTCCTCCGAGGGCTCCTGGAGTACTATGGCCTCCAACTGCACAATCTCACGTCGGGCTCCATTCTGCACATCGCGGGCTTCGTCGCTCTTTGCGAGTTGTTCCTAGGCTGCGAGGCCCATTTCAAGCTATGGAGGAAGCTTTTCTGCCTCGTCCCCCGCTCCCAAAAGGGATCCATATTCGAGGTGGGCGGCACCGAAGTATGGCGCATAGCCGGGACAAGATACCTGTCCGGCACTCCGAAGAATGAATCTGAAGAGTGGCCCTCGGAGTGGATTTATATAGAAGACGTTGTTCTCTCGGACCCAATCCGACGTGGCCTTCCTGAATTCTCCAATGCCTCGTTGAAGAAGCACCGCAGCTGGTGCCCCCTGAGCCTAGAGGAGGAAGACAGTGCGGAAGTTTAGAAGTTAATGGACAAGATAAAAGTACTCTCCCAATCCGTACTGTCTATAATTGAAGTCATGGCGATTTCTATAACGCGAGGTGTTCGGCCACTCCAATCCGGAGGACTCCCCATGTGGAACTTCAAGGGGGAGGATGATACCTCCCGCTATGGGTGCAAGGGTCTGGACAGTTTTGCCGCCCTGGCCGCTATGTTAACTAATCTTTACAAAGGGAAGAAAGAAGATTTCGCTCGCCTTAAGTGTCGTGATGGATTTTCCATGTACAACCCCCCTAGCTGGGTAAGCTCTCAATCCAGAACCTCACTCAATCTCCTTCCCGGGTCGCAATCAGTTAGATCTAACCCGACCATTTTTGACAAGAATGGAGGAAGGCCACCGCGGGGATTTATAGCCCTACTCCGCAACCGGAGGACCATATTCGGGACCTGGATCCTGGATTCGAGGAGGATCCCGACATATTCGTGGAGCTCAAGAAGGGGTTCTTCTATCAGGCGAGCTACAACGGCACAGAGGTGGACATCGAAGCCGATTACCCTGGCCTCCTTCCCGCTTCTCATGTAAGTGCCCAGGGAGCGTCTCCTCCGAAAGAGTTTTCCCATCGCACTGTCTCGTGCTTCAAAGGGGCGGCGCTCGTCTCACCATACCGCATCGAGATCGTCCCTCAAGAAGGCGACACCGACACAAGGCGGATCTTTGAAAAGAAAGGCAGACGGTGATACTTCCAAGCCCCATCCTTCATAAAAAAGGTACGGCTTTTGATACTCCATGCGGCAAACATACCGAATTGTGACGCTTGCTGTTGTGCCATATTTTAGGAAGAGCATTTACCAGACTACGTCCGAAGACCTCGCCGGACATACGTCCACCAATCCAACCCCGAACCCTGCCTCTAGGGCTAGAGTTGATACGGGTACCATGCCGGATTGTTCTCTCTCCAACGATTCGGATAACGTATCCGTCACCAACTCCGAAGTGGAGAGAGCCATGAACCATCGGCGCCGGAGGGCGGCTACGCGTGACCCTAATTTTACTGAAGAGGCATTCAATGCCTTCAGTTCGGCGGATGCATACATCCGAGCTGCTCGGGATGGGCTTGCCGAAGCCACTCACCAGCTATCAAAGGACATGCGGGTAAGATCATTTTGTATAAATTTTAATAGCCATATACCAGTAGCCCCCGAGACTTGAAAGAAGTTGAAACAACTAATTTTAAGGATCAATGTATGGTTAGGTACTTACGGAGAAGAACAGCATGCTATCTCGAGAGTTGGAGCATTGCCAGACTCAGCTGACGGCTGTTACCACCGAACTGGAGAAGTCCAAAGAGGCACCCACTGGTAATGTCTCCGCTGTCCGGAAAATATGATTATGTGCTAGTCGTGTTTATGCAAATAAACACAGTTGCATTGCATAATGGCACGATCGTCGGATCAGCTGGAGGAGAAACTAAAGGCCGCTCAGGCGGACAAAGAACATGCCGAAAGGCAAGAGGCCGTTGGTCAACGCGTACTGAAGCATATCAGGGACGAGAAGAACAAGCTGCATGATACCAACACTAAGCTCGACGAAGAGTTGAAAGACGTGCGAGCCCAACTGGCGGATGCCCTAAAGGAAAACATAAAGCTGAGAGGCAGCATATTCAGTATGCCTTTTAACTTACTATTATACAGTTCGCTGATGCGAATCCTAACCAGTTGATTGCTTGCAGGTGTGTTGACTGGGCGACCCGGAGAAGAAGTGTCTGGGTTCCAAGGTGACCTGCTACAAGAGTTGTTCAAGGTGCATGAGCAGGCGCGGAAGGCAATGAGAAGCATTGCGAAGGCTTTATGGCCAGCCAACTCTCCTCCAGGAAGTATGGAGGAGCTCGTGAATTTATTCAAGGGAGCTCGGCGCCATTTTGGGCTGTGGAAGATATCAGCATGCCGCGAAGGTGCTCGGGAGGCATGGGCCATGGTGAAAACACGGTACACCGGGCTTGATCCAAATCATATGTCACGAGTCGGGCCTCGAGGATCCGATGGCCAAGAAATCCCGGTCAGCCTGGTGTACGACCAAGTGAAGGAGGCCGCCAAGTTTTCCCAACAAGATTGTAGACTAGACAACCTGTTAGAGGGTCTAGAGGAAGAAGAAGTTTTTTAGTCCAAGTAGCAATGTACTTTTATCGACAAACTTGTCTCCAGCCGAATTGTAAAACGATTGTCATGGTAGACTTTCTGCTTCTACTCCGAAAACCCTAAGGTTAGGAGTGTTTCCAAATACTATACCATAGGTAAACACCAAAGCATGTTCGGAAACCAGGCAGTCCGGTCATCATTGCTTGAACAGACAAGTTGTATCCGAGGAGTTATGTTATATTACATTTGATTGTAAGAAACATCTTCCAGAGAGAATAGTTATGTTAAGGGTTCCTTTCCCTGGGTTAGTATGCGGTTCTCTGTGCATACCGAAGTTGTGATGCTAAAAAATCAGAGGACGCGTTTATACTCAGTTCGTCTTTTGCTCACCGACCAATCATTCCCTTAAGAATGCTAGCTTTCGGCTTCACCCGTCTGAGGTACATGTCTGGATGACCCGGCTGTAACAATCGCAGAGGTGCTCGCTTTATGCCCTAGCCGAACAAACGGGAACATAGGGCATAAGCACAGGAGCCAGGCAACCCAGCTTGGCAAAAACTTAAGTCATAAAGGTGCATATAATGGCGAAGAAAAGACATATATGGATAGATGACACATATATACGGTGAGCTTGATGCTCGAGAAATACTAACAAGAATAAGCTTCTTGTGAAAAGAAGCCCTCAGGTGTTGTGGGGTATGTACATTTTAGGATGTCCACCCCTCAGGTGTGCGGTTTATCCAAACACTAGCTAGAAGTCGTATGGAAATGAAGAAAAAAAAAGAAAAACTGAAAAGGGAGAAAAGAAGGAACGAGGAAAAAGGTATATGTTTGGACTTAGGCGTAGAATCTTCGGAGCCTTGCAGCGTTCCATGGGTTTGGCTCCAAGCGATTGTCCGAAGCATTACGAAAACGATAGGCTCCTCCAGTGAGAACTTCATCTATAATGAAGGCACCCTCCCATTTGGGCTTGAGCTTGTCCTTTTTCTTTTCTGGTAGGCGTAAAACGAGTTCACCGACATTGTAGGTCTTTGCTCGTACTTCTCTGCTTTGGTATCGCCGAGCCTGTTGTTGATAGAATGCGGAACGGGCCTTCGCGACATCGCGCTCCTCTTCCAGGCCGTCCAAGTCATCCTGTCGATCGAGCTCAGCTTCTCTCTCTTCATACATGCGCACTCGAGGTGAGTCATGAATAATGTCGCAAGGCAATACTACCTCCGCATCGTATACCATGAAAAAGAGGGTATATCCGGTCATGCGATTGGGCGTGGTCCGCAACCCCCAGAGTACAGAATCGAGTTCCTCGACCCAGTGTTTATCCGATTCTTGCAAAGACCGCACTAGTCTTGGTTTGATGCCGCTCATTATCATGCCGTTGGCCCGTTCAACCTGACCGTTTGTCTGAGGGTGGTATACGGAGGCGTAATCAAGCTTGATGCCCAAATTGGAGCACCAAGTTTTTACCTCGTCGGTTGTAAAATTGGAGCCGTTGTCAGTAATAATACTGTGCGAGATACCATAACGGTGTACGACGCTGGATATGAAGTCTATCACCGTTCCGGCTTCAGCCGTTTTAACTGGTTTGGCTTCTATCCATTTAGTGAACTTGTCGACCATAACCAACATGTATTTCTTCTTATGGCATCCCCCTTTAAGAGGTCTGACCATATCGAGCCCCCAGACCGCAAAGGGCCAAGTAATGGGGATTGTTCGGAGGACAGTGGGTGGCATATGGCTTTGATTAGCGAAAATCTGGCATCCGACGCAGTGCTGTAGAAGGTCTTGTGCATCTGCCCGGGCTGTGGGCCAAAAGAATCCTGTACGGAAGGCCTTACTGACAAGGGCCCGAGCTGCAGCATGATGGCCACTGCTACCTCTTGAGCTTGCGTTGGTTTTTCCCTTGAAGAGGAAGGGGTGATGCAGCAGAGTAGCGTAAGTATTTCCGTCAGTTTTTTAGAACCAAGGTATCAATCCAGTAGGAGACTACACACAAGTCGCCTCATACCTACACAAACAAATAAGAACCTTGCAACCAACGCGATAAAGGGGTTGTCAGTCCCTTCACGGCCACTTGCAAAAGTGAGATCTGATAGAGATAATAAGATAAATATTTTTGGTATTTTTATGATATAGATTGAAAGTAAAGATTGCAAAGTAAAAATAGATTGGAAACTTATATGATGGAAAATAGACCCGGGGGCCATAGGTTTCACTAGTGGCTTCTCTCAAGATAGCATAAGTATTACGATGGGTGAACAAATTACTGTCGAGCAATTGATAGAAAAGTGCATAATTATGAGAATATCTAGGCATGATCATGTATATAGGCATCACGTCCGCGACAAGTAGACCGAAACGATTCTGCATCTACTACTATTACTCCACACATCGACCGCTATCCAGCATGCATCTAGAGTATTAAGTTCATAAGAACAGAGTAACGCATTAGGCAAGATGACATGATGTAGAGGGATAAACTCAAGCAATATGATATAAACCCCATCTTTTTATCCTCGATGGTAACAATACAATACGTGCCTTGCTGCCCCTGATGTCACTGGGAAAGGACACCGCAAGATTGAACCCAAAGCTAAGCACTTCTCCCATTGCAAGAAAGATCAATCTAGTAGGCCGAACTAAACTGATAATTCGAAGAGACTTGCAAAGATAACAAATCATACATAAAAGAATTCAGTGGAGATTCAAATATTGTTCATAGATAATCTTGATCATAAACCCACAATTCATCGGATCTCGACAAACACACCGCAAAAAAGAATTAGATCGAATAGATCTCCAAGAAGAACTAGGAAAACTTTGTATTGAGATCGAAAAGAGAGAAGAAGCCATCTAGCTAATAACTATGGACCCGAAGGTCTGTGGTAAACTACTCACACATCATCGGAGAGGCTATGGTGTTGATGTAGAAACCCTCCGTGATCGATTCCCCCTCCAACAGAGCGCCGGAAAAGGCCCCAAGATGGGATCTCACGGGTACAGAAGGTTGCGGCAGTAGAAATAGGGTTTCATGGTGCTCCTGGATGTTTTCGGGGTATATGCGTATATATAGGAGGAAGAAGTAGGTCGGTGGAGCTGCGAGGGGCCCACGAGGGTGGGGGCGCGCCCAGGGGGGCAGGCACGCCTCCCTGCCTCGTGGCCTCCTCGCTTCTTTCTTGACGTCCACTCCAAGTCCTCTGGATCACGTTTGTTCCAAAAATCACTCTCCCGAAGGTTTCATTCCGTTTGGATTCCGTTTGATATTCCTTTTCTGCGAAACACTGAATTAGGCAAAAAAAACAGTAATTTGCACTGGGCCTTCGGTTAATAGGTTAGTCCCATAAATAATATAAAAGTGTATAATAAAGCCCATTAAACATCCAAAACAGATAATATAATAGCATGGAACAATCAAAAATTATAGATACGTTGGAGACGTATCAAGCATCCCCAAGCTTAATTCCTGCTCGTCCTCGAGTAGGTAAATGATAAAAATAGAATTTTTGATGTGGAATGCTACCTAACATAATTTTCTAAGTAATTCTCTTTATTGTGGCATGAATGTTCAGATCCGAGAGATTCAAGATAAAAGTTTAATATTGACATAAAAATAATAATACTTCAAGCGTACTAACTAAGCAATTATGTCTTCTTAAAATAACATGGCCAAAGAAAGTTCATCCCTACAAAATCATATAGTTTGGTCATGCTCCATTTTCGTCACACAAGAATGCTCTCATCATGCACAACCCCGATGACAAGCCAAGCAATTGTTTCATACTTTAGTAATCTCAAACTTTTTCAACTTTCACGCAATACATGAGCGTGAGCCATGGATATAGCACTATAGGTGGAATAGAGTATGATGACGGGGGTTGTGTGGAGAAGACAAAAAGAAGAAAGTCTCACATTGATGTCAATGCAAGGAGTAGGGATTGCCATGCAACGGATGCACTAGAGCTATAAATGTATGAAAGCTCAACAAAAGAAACTAAGTGGGTCTGCATCCAACTTGCTTGCTCATTAAGACCTAGGGCATTTGAGGAAGCCCATTGTTGGAATATACAAGACAAGTTCTATAATGAAAAATTCCCACTAGTATATGAAAGTGACGAAACAAGAGACATTCTATCATAAAGATCATGGTGCTACTTTGAAGCACAAGTGTGGAAAAAAAGGATAGTAGCATTGTCCCTTTTTATTTCTTCCCTTTTTTTGGGCCTTTCTCTTTTTTTAGCCTTTCTCTATTTTTTTATTTGGGACAATGCTCTATTAATGATGATCATCACACTTTTATTTATTTACAACTCAATGATTACAACTCGATACTAGAACAAAATATGACCCTGTCTAAATGCCTCCGGTGGTGTACCGGGATGGGCAATGAATCAAGAGTGACATGTATGATAATTATGCATGGTGGCTTTGCCACAAATACGATGTCAACTTCATGATCATGCAAGGCAATATGACAATGATGATGCGTGTCATAATAAATGGAACGGTGGAAAGTTGCATGGCAATATATCTCGGAATGGCTAAGGAAATGCCATAATAGGTAGGTATGGTGGCTGTTTTGAGGAAGATATAAGGAGGTTTATGTGTGATAGAGCGTATCATATCACGAGGTTTGGATGCACCGGCGAAGTTTGCACCAACTCTCGAGGTGAGAAAGGGCAATGCACGGTACCGAAGAGGCTAGAAATGATGGAAAGGTGAGAGTGCGTATAATCCATGGACTCAACATTAGTCATAAAGAACTCACATAATTATTGCAAAAATCTACAAGTCATCAAAAACCAAGCATTACGCGCATGCTCCTAGGGGGATAGATTGGTAGGAAAAGACCATCGCTCGTCCCCGACCGCCACTCATAAGGAAGACAATCAAAGAACACCTCATGTTTTAAATTTGTTACACAACGTTTACCATACGTGCATGCTACGGGACTTGCAAACTTCAACACAAGTATTTCTCAAATTCACAACTACTCAACTAGCACGACTCTAATATTACCATCTTCATATCTCAAAACAATCATCAAGTATCAAACTTCTCATAGTATTCAATACACTTTTTATGAGTGTTTTTATTGTACCCATCTTGGATGCCTATCATATTAGGACTAATTTTATAGCCAAAGCAAACTACCATGCTGTTCTAAAAGACTCTCAAAATAATATAAGTGAATCATGAGAGATCAATAATTTCTATAAAATAAAACCACCACCGTGCTCTAAAAGATATAAGTGAAGCACTAGAGCAAAATTATCTAGCTCAAAATATATAAGTGAAGCACATAGAGTGTTCTAATAAATTACGATTCATGTGTGTCTCTCCCAAAAGGTGTGTACAGAAAGGATGATTGTGGTAAACTAAAAGCAAAGACTCAAATCATACAGGACGCTCCAAGCAAAACACATATCATGTGGTGAATAAAAATATAGCCTCAAGTAAAGTTACCGATAGACGAAGACGAAAGAGGGGATGCCTTCCGGGGCATCCCCAAGCTTAGGCTTTTGGTTGTCCTTGAATTTTACCTTGCGGTGCCTTGGGCATCCCCAAGCTTAGGCTCTTGCCACTCCTTACTCCATAATCCATCAAATCTTTACCCAAAACTTGAAAACTTCACAACACAACACTCAACAGAAAAATCTCATGAGCTCCGTTAGCGAAAGAAAAAAACCACCACTTCAAGGTACTCCTAATGAACTCATTCTTTATTTATATTGGTGTTAAACCTACTGTATTCCAACTTCTCTATGGTTCATACCCTCCGATACTAGTCATATATTCATCAAAATAAGCAAACAACACACGAAAAACAAAATCTGTCAAAAACAGAACAGTCTGTAGTAATCTGTATCAAACGTATACTTCTGGAACTCCAAAAATTCTGAAATAAATTGCTGGACGTGAGTAATTTGTCTATTAATCATCTGCAAAAATAATCAACCTAAAAGCACTCTGCAGTAAAAATGGCAGCTAATCTCGTGAGCGCTAAAGTTTCTGTTTTTTACAGCAAGATCATAAAGACTTCACCCAAGTCTTCCCAAAGGTTCTACTTGGCACAAACACTAATTAAAACATAAAACCACATATAAACAGAAGCTAGAAGAATGATTTATTACTAAACATAACCAAAAAGCAAGAAACAATAATACAATTGGGTTGCCTCCCAACAAGCGCTATCATTTAACGCCCCTAGCTAGGCACAAAAGCAAGAATAGATCTAGGTGTTATCATCTTTGGTATGCAATCTATAAGTGGCTCTCATAATAGATTCATAAGGTAATTTAAGTTTCTTTCTAGGAAAGTGTTCCATGACTTTCCTTAACGGAAATTGGAATCTAATATTTCCTTATTTCATATCAATAATTGCACCAATCATCCTAAGGAAAGGTCTACCAAGAATAATAGGACATGTAGGATTGCAATTTATATCAAGAACAATGAAATCTATGGGCACATAATTCCTATTTGCAACAATAATAACATCATTAATTCTTCCCATAGGTTTCTTAATGGTGGAATCCGCAAGGTGCAAGTTTAAAGAACAATCATCAAATTCACGGAAACCTAACACATCACACAAAGTTTTTGGAATCGTGGAAACACTAGCACCCAAATCACATAAAGCATAGCATTCATGATCTTTAATCTTAATTTTAATATTGGGTTTCCACTCATCATAAAGTTTTCTAGGGATAGAAACTTCTAATTCAAGCTTTTCTTCATAAGATTGCATTAAAGCATCAACTATATGTTTGGTAAAAGCTTTATTTTGACTATAAGCATGAGGAGAATTTAACACGGATTGCAACAAGGAAATACAATCTATTAAAGAACAATTATCATAATTAAATTCCTTGAAATCCAAAATAGTGGGTTCATTGCTATGTAAAGTTTTGACCTCTTCAATCCCACTTTTACCAATTTTTGCATCAAGATCTAAAAACTCCGAATCATTGGGACGCCTTTTAACTAAAGCTGACTCATCTCCAGTCCCATCATTATCAAGATTCATATTGCAAAACAAATATTTAATAGGGTACACATCAATAACTTTTAGATCTTCATCCCTATTATCATGAAAACTAGAAGAACACGCTTTTACAAAGCAATCTTTCTTAGCACGCATCCTAGCGGTTCTTTCTTTGCACTCATCAATGGAAATTCTCATGGCTTTGAGAGACTAATTGATGTCATGCTTAGGAGGAATAGATCTAAGTTTCAAAGAATCAACATCAAGAGAAATTCTATCCACGTTCCTAGCCAACTCATCAATCTTAGGCAATTTTTCTTCAAGCAAAGCATCAAAATTATTTTGAGAAATCGTAAATTCTTTAACCCTAGTCTCAAAATCATAGGGCATCTTATTAGAATTTCCATAAGATTTGTTGTAGGAATTACCATAATTATTAGAGGAATTACTAGGATACGGCCTAGGATTCAAGTTTCCTCTATAAGCGTTGTTACCAAAATTGTTCCTACCAACAAAATTCACATCCATAGATTCATTATTATTCTCAATCAAAGTAGACAAAGGCATATCATTAGGATCAGAAGAAACACTCTTATTAGCAAACAACTTCATAAGTTCATCCATCTTCACACTCAAAACATTAATCTCTTCTATCGCATGAACCTTTTTACTAGTGGATCTTTCGGTGTGCCATTGAGAATAATTAACCATAATATTATCTAGGAGTTTAGTAGCTTCTCCTAAAGTGATTTCCATAAAAGTGCCTCCCGCGGCCAAATCTAAAAGATTTCTAGAAGCAAAATTCAATCCGGCATAATTTTTTTGTATAATCATCCATAAATTCAATCCATGTGTAGGGCAATTACGTATCATTAATTTCATCCTCTCCCAAGATTGTGCAACATGTTCATGATCAAGTTGCTTAAAATTCATAATATCGTTTCTAAGAGAGATGATTTTAGCGGGAGGAAAATACTTAGAGATAAAAGCATCTTTGCACTTATTCCAAGAATCAATACTATTTTTAGGCAAAGACGGAAACCAAGTTTTAGCACGATCTCTAAGCGAAAACGGAAATAGCTTCAATTTAACAATATCATTATCCACGTCTTTCTTCTTTTGCATATCACACAAATCAACAAAGTTGTTTAGATGTGTAGCGGCATCTTCACTAGGAAGGCCAGAGAATTGATCTTTCATGACAAGATTCAACAAGGCAGCATTAATTTCACAAGATTCAACATCGGTAATAGGAGCAATCGGAGTGCTAAGAAAATCATTGTTGTTGGTATTGGGAAAGTCACACAATTTAGTATTGTCTTGAGCCATCGTGACAAACAATCCAACACACAAGCACACAAGAAGCAAGCAAAAAGAGGCGAACGGAAAAAGAGGGCGAATAAAACGGCAAAGGTGAAGTGGGGGAGAGGAAAATGAGAGGCAAATGGCAAACAATGTAATGCGAGGGATAAGAGTTGTGATGGGTACTTGGTATGTCTTGACTTGGCGTAGATCTCCCCGGCAACGGCGCCAGAAATCGCACGTTGGCGGGAGATCAAATCTTGACTTGACTTGGTGTAAGCCTCCCCGGCAACGGCGCTAGAAATCCTTCTTGCTACTTCTTGAGCTTGCGTTGGTTTTTCCCTTGAAGAGGAAAGGGTGATGCAGCAAAGTAGCATAAGTACTTCCCTCAGTTTTTGAGAACCAAGGTATCAATTTAGTAGGAGACTACACACAAGTCGCCTTGTACCTACACAAACAAATAAGAAGCTTGCAACTAATGCGATAAAGGGGTTCACAGTCCCTTCACGGCCACTTGCAAAAGTGAGATCTGATAAAGATAATAAGATAAATATTTTTGGTATTTTTATGATATAGATTGAAAGTAAAGATTGCAAAGTAAAAATAGATTGGAAACTTATATGACGGAAAATAGACCCGGGGGCCATAGGTTTCACTAGTGGCTTCTCTCAAGATAGCATAAGTATTACGGTGGGTGAACAAATTACTGTCGAGCAATTGATAGAAAAGTGCATAATTATGAGAATATCTAGGCATGATCATGTATATAGGCATCACGTCCGCGACAAGTAGACCAAAACGATTCTGCATCTACTACTATTACTCCACACATCGACCGCTATCCAGCATGCATCTAGAGTATTAAGTTCATAAGAACAGAGTAACACATTAGGCAAGATGACATGATGTAGAGGGATAAACTCAAGGAATATGATATAAACCCCATCTTTTCATCCTCGATGGCAACAATACAATACGTGCCTTGCTGCCCCTGCTGTCACTGGGAAAGGACACCGCAAGATTGAACCCAAAGCTAAGCACTTCTCCCATTGCAAGAAAGATCAATCTAGTAGGCCAAACTAAACTGATAATTCGAAGAGACTTGCAAAGATAACAAATCATACATAAAAGAATTCAGAGGTGATTCAAATATTGTTCATAGATAATCTTGATCATAAACCCACAATTCATCAGATCTCGACAAACACACCGCAAAAAAGAATTACAACGAATAGATCTCCAAGAAGATCGAGGAGAACTTTGTATTGAGATCCAAAAAGAGAGAAGAAGCCATCTAGCTAATAACTATGGACCCGAAGGTCTGTGGTAAACTACTCACACATCATCGGAGAGGCTATGGTGTTGATGTAGAAGCCCTCCGTGATCGATTCCCCCTCCGGTGGAGCACCGAAAAAGGCCCCAAGATGGGATCTCACGGGTACAGAAGGTTGTGGCGGTGGAAATAGGGTTTCATGGTGCTCCTGGATGTTTTCGGGGTATATGGGTATATATAGGAGGAAGAAGTAGGTCGGTGGAGCTGCGAGGGGCCCACGAGGGTGGGGGCGCGCCCAGGGGGGCAGGCGCGCCTCCCTGCCTCGTGGCCTCCTCGCTTCTTTCTTGACGTCCACTCCAAGTCCTCTGGATCACGTTTGTTCCAAAAATCACTCTCCCGAAGGTTTCATTCCGTTTGATATTCCTTTTCTGCAAAACACTGAAATAGGCAAAAAAACAACAATTTGCACTGGGCCTTCGGTTAATAGGTTAGTCCCAAAAATAATATAAAAGTGTATAATAAAGCCTATTAAACATCCAAAACAGATAATATAATAGCATGGAACAATAAAAAATTTATAGATTCGTTGGAGACGTATCAGCCACCAAGGCCGGCGTGTATTTCAGCCAAGAGCTGTCGTCCCTCTTCTTCGGAGATACATCGTTGAAGGACTCTGGTAGTACTTTTATTGTACAGTTCCCCTTCATGGACTTTGTATGCCCTCGATCATCGAACGATGCGACGGGCTTCAGTCTGATCCTCGGGGAGCTCATTCCTAGTGAGGTAGGCAAGGAAAGGCTCAGTCCACGGGGCGATCACAGCCATGATTTTGTGGGCCGACGATGTTATTTCGGTGCCCGAGCCCCCGACGATGTCGGGATTGTATTCGGATTCTTGGGGTATGACCGGCTTCGGAACGGTATTGCCGCATTCGTCCTGCCACACCACGGATGGCTTGAAGAGCCTTTCCACAAAAGTATTAGGTGGGACAGGGTCACGTTTAGCGCCCATGCGAGCAAGGATGTCTGCGGCTTGATTGCTCTCTCTCGCCACGTGGTGGAACTCGAGCCCCTCGAACCGAGATGATATTTTGAGTACGACATTTTTGTAAGCCGCCATCTTCGGATCTTTTGCATCAAACTCTCCGTTTATTTGGGATGTTGCGAGGTTTGAATCCCCGCGCACCTCAAGGCATTGTATGCTCATGGAGACAGCCATCCGGAGGCCGTGTAACAGGGCCTCGTATTCGGCCGCATTGTTGGAGTCTGTATACAATATTTGGAGCACATAACGGACTGTGTCTCCTGTGGGGGATGTTAAGACGACACCAGCCCCCAGTCCGGCTAACATTTTAGAGCCGTTGAAGTGCATCACCCAGTTGGAATACGTGCAATACTCTTTAGGGAGTTTGGCCTCTGTCCATTCGGGGATTAAATCAGCCAACACCTGAGATTTAATGGCTCGGCATGGTTTGTATGTTATTTGAGCTCAATGGCCCATTCGGCAATCCGGCCGGTGGCGTCCTGGTTGTTTACAATATCATTGAGCAGTACCTCTGAAGCCACCGTGATCGAGCACTCTTGGAAGTAGTGACGCAGCTTGCGGGATGCCATAAAGACCGCATATGCTATCTTATGATAGTGCGGGTATCGGTATTTGCATGGTGTAAGGACCGTCGATACGTAATATACTGGTTTTTGGAGTGGGAATTTATGTCCCTCCTCTTCTCGCTCGACGGCGAACACTGCACTCACCACCTGGTGAGTTTCCGATATGTAGAGTAGCATTGGTTCATCGACGTTTGGTGCGGCCAGGATGGGGTTGCTTGCTAGCAAGGTTTTTATTTCCTCCAGTCCGGCAGTTGCAGCGTCCGTCCACGCAAAGTGGTCGGTGCGTCGGAGTAGGCGATACAGTGGCAGTGCCTTCTCTCCTAATCTGGAGATAAAGCGGCTCAAGGCTGCCACGCACCCGGCTAGTTTTTGGACCTGTTTGAGGTCAGTTGGTGTTGCCAATTGTGACAGGGCTCAAATTTTGGCTGGGTTTGCTTCAATTCCTCTATTGGAAACGATGAACCCAAGTATTTTGCCGGCGGGAACGCCGAAGACGCACTTTTCCGGATTGAGCCTTATATCATATGCTCGGAAGTTGTTGAATGTAAGGCGTAAGTCGTCCACCAATGACTCAACATGCTTAGTTTTGATAACTACGTCATCTACGTAGGCCTCCACGGTCTTGCCGATTTGCTTTTCCAGGCATGTTTGAATCATGCGTTGGTAAGTGGCGCCGTCGTTCTTGAGCCCGAAAGGCATAGTGTTGAAACAGAAAGGCCCATATGGGGTGATGAATACCGTTGTAGCTTGGTCGGATTTCTTCATCTTAATTTGATGGTATCCGGAGTATGCGTCGAGGAAACACAGTGAATCATGTCCTGTGGTTGCATCAATGATGTGGTCGATGCGAGGTAGTGGGAAGGGGTCCTTAGGGCAAGCCTTGTTGAGGTCTTTGAAATCGACACACAGGCGCCAGGATTTATCCTTCTTTGGTACCATGACCAGGTTTGCTAGCCAGTCCGGATGTTTGATCTCTCTGATAAACCCGGCTTCGAGTAACTTGGCTACTTCCTCCCCCATAGCATGCCGTTTGGGTTCGGAAAATCGCCGGAGCGTTTGCTTGATCGGCTTGTGTCCCTTTAGTATGTTGAGACTATGTTCGGCTAGCGCACATGTGATTCCTGGCATATCCGAGGGGTGCCAGGCGAAGATATCCCAATTTTCACGCAAGAGCGCGCGTGATGCGGCATCGACCGTCGGGTCCAACTATGCCCCAATGGAAGCTGTTTTCTTGGGATCCATCGGGTGGACTTGGAATTTGACTATTTCGTCCGCTGGCTTGAAAGAGGTGGATCTGGACCTTTTATCAAGGATTACGTCGTCCCTATCCACTTTGGAATGCAGTGCGGTGAGTTCCTCGGCCGCTAGAGCTTCGGATAGTGCCTCGAGGGCCAGGGATGCGGTTTTATTTTCAGCGCGGAGTGCTATGTCCAGATCACTAGAGATAGTGATAACACCATTGGCCCCAGGCATTTTGAGCTTCATATACCCGTAGTGAGGTATAGCTTGAAAGCGTGTGAATGTGTCTCGCCCTAACAGGGCGTGATATCGGCTGTTGAAAGGAGCCACCTGGAAGATTATTTCTTCGGATCTATAGTTTTCTGGTGTGCCGAATACCACATCCAGCTTAATTTTCCCCGAGCACCTTGCTTCCTTGCTGGGAATGATTCCCCTGAAGGATGTATTGATCTGGTCAATGCGACTCCTGTCCATTTGCATTTTATTGAGTGTGTCCCTGTAGATGAGGTTCAGTCTGCTGCCACCGTCCATTAGCACTTTAGTGAGCCGAAAACCGTCCACAATTGGGTTGAGGACCAGAGCGGCTGGTGCCCAGACTGAATGGGATCTTGGTTCGTCATCGGCATTGAAAGTGATTGCGTATCATTCCAAGGGTTTATTACTGCTACCTGGCAGACTTCGGCAAGGTCGCGAAATGCCTGTTTGCGCTGATTATTTGATGAGATGGTCTCGAAGACTGTGAGTACTTCGGGATTGTGTTCCGAAGAGTGTTGTTCTGGTGTGGTGTTGGTGAGGATACCCTCGCCGCTCTTGGCCACTTGCCGGAGTAACCAACATGCCCGTAGGTTGTGCATTGGTTCGGTATTCGACGTCATGTGTATCTGACAGGGCCTGTCGAGCCATTCTTCGAAGACAGTTTTGTGTCCCGTAAAGGGCTTGATTCTCTTGTCCACGGGATGATGGTTAGGTGCCCCGCGAGGGTGTATCCTTTTTACCCGTCCGGGAGATGGCTTAAAGGCCCGCGGTTCCTAGCGGGCCGTCTGAGTTTTCCAGTCGCTTCCCGTTGCACAGTACTTCTGTACTATGTGTGCCAAATTTGCGAAGTGCAGAACACGATGGAGATTGAGGGCATTACGGATTCCCTCGTCCATACAACTGTTGTGAAACACTGAAAATGCATCGTCGTCGCAGCAGTCCTTTATCTTGTTTTTAACAAGGAGGAATCTGGCCCAAAAGTGAAGGACCGTCTCTCGAGGCTGCTGCCGCACATACATTAGGTCGCATATGTCCGGAGGGCCGGAATTGCTTGGATAATATTGCTTGTGGTGGGTGGGTGGGCTTAAATTCACGCCCTGACCCACTGTGGAATCCGGAGTTTGGAGAATTTCCGAGGCTGCCAGCCCAGGTTCCGTAGTGTCCGGAGAATTCTCAGACTCAACGTCCGATTTTGTGTTCGGAGGACAGGGAGTGTCCTCTCGAGGATGGGTATCCGGTTCCCCAAATTCAGAGAACCGAATATAGTTGGTTCTCAATGTAGGAGAAGAGTTATTGTCAGCTTGTTCCTCCACAACCGCTACCTGATGGGTGATCGGTGGAGATTTAATTTCTCTCTGATCGGGTTTAAGCCCGATCCGATCATAGTCAGTTGAGACGCCCAGGGCGGTGATGCGATCCAGCAGCTCGTTCAAAGACGGTAGATCTGCCGATTCATCTTGTCGGAGTATTCGGGGCTGATGTGAAGAGGATTTTCGGTGACTTGGGGGGTTGCCTTTGGCTTAACGGCCGAACGGGCACCCACGGTGAAGCTGCCAAGCCGGAGGGTTTGCCCTGAAACTAGGGTTCCTTCGGAAGTGATATTGTCCTTGATGACAAGGCGAGCCATTGACCTTTCTGTTAACGTCACAGAGGAACTCTCAATGAAAGCACCAATGTCGGTGTCAAAACCGGCGGATCTCGGGTAGGGGGTCCCGAACTGTGCGTCTAAGGATCGAAGGTAACAGGAGGCAGGGGACATGATGTTTTACCCAGGTTCGGGCCCTCTTGATGGAGGTAATACCCTACTTCCTGCTTGATTGACTTTGATGAGTATAGGGGTTACAAGAGTTGATATACCACGAGATCGTAATGGCTAAAACCTAGATGTCTAGCCTGTATGATTATGATCCTCTCTACGGACTAAACCCTCCGGTTTATATAGACACCGGAGGGGGCTAGGATTATACATAGTCGGTTTACAGAGAAGGAATCTTAATATCCGCACGCCAAGCTTGCCTTCCACTCCAAGGAGAGTCCCATCCGGACACGGGGGAAAGTCTTCTGTCTTGTATCTTCATGGCCCATCGGTCCGGCCCACGTCACATAGCCCGGACGCCCGAGGACCCCATAATCCAGGACTCCCTCACACGCTCCAGATTCACTTTGCCGCCTCCAACAACATGGCTGAGTACGAGGCGCTCGTCCACGGGCTCCGATTGGCCAAGGAGATCGGCATCCACCGAGTGCTGTGCTATGGCGACTCGGACCTAGTGGTCCAGCAGTCGTCTGGCGACCGGGACACCAAGGATGCAAACATGGCGAGCTACCGCTTCCTCGTCCAGCAGATCAGCGGTCACTTCGACGGGTGCAAGTTCCTTCACATGCCACGGGCCGACAACGAGCAAGTTGACGCTCTGGCACGGATTGCCTCCACTCGGCAAGCCATACCAGCCAGTGTATCCCTTCAGTGCCTACGCAAACCGTCCATCAAGCCTTTGCCGGAATCAGAGTCCATCTTTGTGCCAGCTGCCCTCGGAGCAGTCGGATCCGGCCCGGGGACTGCAGCACTCGCACCCGGCCCGGGGGCTGCAGCAGCCGGCCCCGGGACTTCGGCAGGTAGCCCGGGGACTGCAGCACTCGCGCCCCGCCTGGGGACTTCAGAACCCGGCCCGGGGCTGCAGCAGTCGGTCCGGGGACTTCAACGACGCAGCAAGCGGTGGCCGGCCCCAACCTGCCGCCTCCCAACCCAACCGCCCTGGTACCAGCTGCCGTAATGACAGTGGTAGAAGCACCATCTTGGACGCAGCACATCCTCAACTTCCTGGTGAGTAGAGAGCTACCAGCCAACGAGATTTTGGCCCGGCAGGTGCAACACCGGGCAGCAGCATATACAATAGTGAACAGAGAGCTTGTCAGGCGCAGCGTGACTGGCGTCTTCCAGCACTGCGTAGAGCCGGAGAAGGGCATGGCCATCCTTAGAGATATTCACCAAGGTGAATGCGGCCACCACGCAGCCTCCAGATCCCTTGTCGCCAAAGCTTTCCGCCATGGATTCTTCTGGCCGACTGCTTTGGATGACACCAAGGAATTGGTCAAGAAGTGCAAAGGGTGCCAATGCTTCAGCTCCAAGCAACAGATGCCGACTTCTGCACTAAAGACCATCCCCCTCACTTGGTCGTTTGCCGTCTGGGGGTTGGACATGGTGGGTGATACGTCTCCAATGTATCTATATTTATTTATTGTTCCATGCTATTATATTATCTGTTTTGGATGTTTATGGGCTTTATTAAACACTTTTATATTATTTTTGGGACTAACCTATTAACCCAGAGCCCAGTGCCAGTTCCTGTTTTTTTCCTTGTTTCAGTGTTTCGAAGAAAAGGAATATCAAACGGAGTCCAAACGGAATGAAACCTTCGGGAGAGTTATTTTTGGAAAGAAAGCAATCCAGGAGACTTGGAGTACACGTCAGGGAATCAATGAGGAGAGCACGAGGCACGGGGCGCGCCCACCCTCCTGGGCGCGCCCTCCACCCTCGTGGACCCCTCGTGGCTCCCCTGCCCGACTTCTTTCGCCTATATATATCCATATACCCTAAAAACATCAGAGAACAGAATAGATCGGGAGTTCCGCCGCTGCAAGCCTCTATAGCCACCAAAAACCAATCGGGGCCCTGTTCCGGCACCCTGCCGGAGGGGGATCCCTCACCGGTGGCCATCTTCATCATCCCGACGCTCTCCATGACAAGGAGGGAGTAGTTCACCCTCGGGGTTGAGGGTATGTACCAGTAGCTATGTGTTTGATCTCTCTCTCTCTCTCTCTCTCTCGTGTTCTTGAGGTGGTACGATCTTGATGTATCGCGAGCTTTGCTATTATAGTTGGATTTTATGATGTTTCTCCCGCTCTACTCTCTTGTAATGGATTGAGTTTTCCCTTTGAAGTGATCTTATCGGATTGAGTCTTTAAGGATTTGAGAACACTTGATGTATGTCTTGCCGTGCTTATTTGTGGTGACAATGGGATATCACGTGATGCACTTGATGTATGTTTTGGTGATCAACTTGCGGGTTCCGCCCATGAACCTATGCATAGGGGTTGGCACACGTTTTCGTCTTGACTCTCCGGTAGAAACTTTGGGGCACTCTTTGAAGTACTTTGTATTGGTTTGAATAGATGAATCTGAGATTGTGTGATGCATATCGTATAATCATACCCACGGATACTTGAGGTGACATTGGAGTATCTAGGTGACATTAGGGTTTTGGTTGATTTGTGTCTTAAGGTGTTATTCTAGTACGAACTCTATGATAGATTGAACGGAAAGAATAGCTTCGTGTTATTTTACTACGGACTCTTGAATAGATCGATCCGAAAGAATAACTTTGAGGTGGTTTCGTACCCTACCATAATCTCTTTGTTTGTTCTCCGCTATTAGTGACTTTGGAGTCACTCTTTGTTGCATGTTGAGGGATAGTTATATGATCCAATTATGTTATTATTGTTGAGAGAACTTGCACTAGTGAAAGTATGAACCCTAGGCCTTGTTTCCTAGCATTGTAATACCGTTTGTGCTCACTTTTATCATTAGTTACATTGCTGTTTTTATATTTTCAGATTACAAAAACCTTCATCTACCATCCATATTGCACTTGTATCACCATCTCTTCGCTGAACTAGTGCACCTATACAATTTACCATTGTATTGGGTGTGTTGGGGACACAAGAGACTCTTTGTTATTTGGTTGCAGGGTTGTTTGAGAGAGAACATCTTCATCCTATGCCTCCCACGGATTGATAAACCTTAGGTCATCCACTTGAGGGAAATTTGCTACTGTCCTACAAACCTCTGCACTTGGAGGCCCAACAACGTCTACAAGAAGAAGGTTGTGTAGTAGGCATCAAGCTCTTTTCTGGCGCCATTGCCAGGGAGGTGAGTGCTTGAAGGTATATCTTTAGATCTTGCAACCGAATCTTTAGTTTCTTGTTTATAAAAGAAAATTACAAAAAAAATGGAATTGAGTTTGCCTCATACGCTTCATCTTTTTAATATCTTTCATGAGAATGATGGAAAGGAAAATTGTGCTCAAGTACTAGAAGAAGAAATCTATAAAATGTTTGGCACTAAATCTTTGTATGATGAGCATGATTGCAATGTTGTTAGTATGAATCTTTGAATACCCGTGATGCTAATTATATGCAAAGCCACAAGCTTGGGGATGCTATGTTTGATGAAGATGATATGTTTAGTCCCCCAAGTTTTGATGTGCAAATTTATTATGATGAAAGCATCGCTCCTATCTATGATGATTATTGTGATGACACGTATGCTATAGAGAATAAAGATAACCATGAAACTTTTCATCATGATTTTAATTTTCAATTGGATTATGCTTCACATGATAGTTATTTTGTTGAGTTTGCTCCCACTATTATTGATGAGAATAAATTTGCTTATGTGGAGAGTAGTAAAATTTCTATGCAAGTAGATCATGAAAAGAATGCTTTATGTGCTGGTTATATTGTTGAATTCATTCATGATGCTACTGAAAATTATTATGAGGGAGGAATAATACTTGTAGGAATTGCAATAATATCAAGTTTCCTCTCTATGTGCTTAAAGTTTTAAAGTTATGCTTGTTTTGCCTTCCTATGCTAGTTGATTATTGTTCTCATAAGTTGTTTGCTCACAAAATCCCTATGCATAGGAAGTGGGTTAGACTTAAATGTGCTATTCATATTCTTCATGATGCTCTCTTTATGTTTCAATTCTTATCTTTTATGCGAGCATCATTGAAATCATCATGCCTAGCTAGGGGCGTTAAACGATAGCGCTTGTTGGGAGGCAACCCAATTTTATTTTAGTTTCTTGCTTTTTTTCCTGTTTAGGAATAAATAATCCATCTAGCTTCTGTTTAGATGTGGTTTTATATTTTAATTAGTGTTTGTGCCAAGTAAGACCTATAGGATCTTCTTGGATTATTTGATCTTGCTGAAAATTCCAGAAACTTTCTGTTCACGAAAACAATTGTTAAAAATCACCAGAACGTGATAAAATACTGATTCCAATTGAAGCAGATCAATAATCAAATTTTCTAGGTCTTCCTATTTTGGTAGATTTTTCTGAGTTCCAGAAGTTTGCGTTAGTTACAGATTACTACAGACTGTTCTGTTTTTGACAGATTCTGTTTTTCGTGCGTTGTTTGCTTATTTTGATGAATCTGTGGCTAGTAAAATATTTTATAAATCATAGAGAAGTTGGAATACAGTAGATTTAACACCAATACAAATAAATAATGAGTACATTACAGTACCTTGATGTGGTGTTTTGTTTTCTTTCGCTAACGGGGCTTACGAGTTTTCTGTTGAGTTTTGTGTTGTGAAGTTTTCAAGTTTTGGGTAAATATTCGATGGGCTACGGAATAAGGAGTGGCAAGAGCCTAAGTTTGGGGATCCCCAAGGCACCCCAAGGTAATATCCAAGTACAACCAAGAGCCTAAGCTTGGGGATGCCCCGGATGGCATCCCCTCTTTCGTCTTCGTTCATCGGTAACTTTACTTGGAGCTATATTTTTATTCACCACATGATATGTGTTTTGCTTGGAGCGTCATTTTATTTTCTTTTGTTTTGCTTGCTGTTTGAATAAAATACCAAGATCTGAAATTCTTAAATGTTATTGAATCTTCACATAGTTGCATAATTATTCGACTACTCATTGATCTTCACTTATATCTTTCGGAGTAGTTTGTTGTTTGCTCTAGTGCTTCACTTATATCTTTTAGAGCATAACGTTAGTTTTATTTTGAAGAAATAGATAAACTCTCATGCTTCACTTATATTATTTTGAGAGTATTTAGAACAGCATGGTAATTTGGTTTGGTTATGAATTTAGTCCTAATATGATGGGTATCCAAGAGGGATATAATAAAAACTTTCATATAAAGTGCATTGAATACTATGAGAAGTTTGGTTCCTTATGATTGTTTTGAGATATGAAGATGGTGATATTAGAGTCATGCTAGTGGAGTAGTTGTGAATTTGAGAGATACTTGTGTTAAAGTTTGTGATTCCCGTAGCATGCACGTATGGTGAACCGTTATGTGATGAAGTCGGAGCATGATTTATTTATTGATTGTCTTCCTTATGAGTGGCGGTCGGGGACGAGCGATGGTCTTTTCCTACCAATCTATCCCCCTAGGAGCATGCGCGTAATACTTTGTTTCGATAACTAATAGATTTTTGCAACAAGTATATGAGTTCTTTATGACTAATGTTGAGTCCATGGATTATACGCACTCTCATCCTTCCACCATTGCTAACCTCTCTAATACCGCGCACCTTTCGCCGGTATCATACACCCACCATATACCTTCCTCAAAACAGCCACCATACCTACCTATCATGGCATTTTCATAGCCATTCCGAGATATATTGCCATGCAACTTACCACCGTTTTGTTTATTATGACACGCTTCATCATTATCATATTGCTTTGCATGATCATGTAGTTGACATCGTATTTGTGGCAAAGCCACCGTTCATAATTCTTTCATACATGTCACTCTTGATTCGTTGCACATCCCGGTACACCGCCGGAGGCATTCATATAGAGTCATATTTTGTTCTAAGTATCGAGTTGTAATTCTTGAGTTGTAAGCAAATAAAAGTGTGATGATCATCATTATTAAAGCATTGTCCCAGTGAGGAAAGGATGATGGAGACTATGATTCCCCCACAAGTCGGGATGAGACTCCGGACGAAAAATAAAAAAAGAGAAAAAAAGAGGCCATAAAAAAGGAGAAGGCCCAAAATAATAATAATAATAAAATGAGAGAAAAAGAGAGAAGGGACAATGCTACTATCCTTTTACCACACTTGTGCTTCAAAGTAGCACCATGATCTTCATGATAGAGAGTCTCCTATGTTGTCACTTTCATATACTAGTGGGAATTTTACATTATAGAACTTGGCTTGTATATTCCAATGATGGGCTTCCTTAAAATGCCCTAGGTCTTCGTGAGCAAGCGAGTTGGATGCACACCCACTTAGTTTCTTTTGTTGAGCTTTCATATACTTATAGCTCTAGTGCATCCGTTGCATGGCAATCCCTACTCACTCACATTGATATCTATTGATGGGCATCTCCATAGCCCGTTGATACGCCTAGTTGATGTGAGACTATCTTCTTCTTTTTGTCTTCTCCACAACCACCATTCTATTCCACATATAGTGCTATGTCCATGGCTCACGCTCATGTATTGCGTGAAGATTGAAAAAGTTTGAGAACATCAAAAGTATGAAACAATTGCTTAGCTTGTCATCGGGGTTGTGCATAATTTAAATATTTTGTGTAATGAAGATAGAGCATAGCCAGACTATATGCTTTTGTAGGGATAGCTTGCTTTGGCCATGTTATTTTGAGAAGACATGATTGCTTTATTAGTATGCTTGAAGTATTATCGTTCTCATTTCAATATTAAACTTTTGTTTTGAATCTTATGGATCTGAATATTCTTGCCACAATAAAGAAAATTACATTGAGAATTATGTTAGGTAGCATTCCACATCAAAAATTCTGTTTTTATCATTTACCTACTCGAGGACGAGCAGGAATTAAGCTTGGGGATGCTGATACGTCTCCAACGTATCTATAATTTTTTATTGTTACATGCTATTATATTATCTGTTTTGGATGTTTATGGGCTTTATTAAACACTTCATATTATTTTTGGGACTAACCTATTAACCCAGAGCCCAGTGCCAGTTCCTGTTTTTTTCCTTGTTTCAGTGTTTCGAAGAAAAGGAATATCAAACGGAGTCCAAACGGAATGAAACCTTCGGGAGAGTTATTTTTGGAAAGAA
This sequence comes from Triticum aestivum, assembly GCF_018294505.1. Lineage (NCBI taxonomy): Eukaryota > Viridiplantae > Streptophyta > Magnoliopsida > Poales > Poaceae > Triticum > Triticum aestivum. The sequence goes on along the minus strand of NC_057796.1, from coordinate 124,305,938 downwards.
AGCAATCCAGGAGACTTGGAGTACACGTCAGGGAATCAACGAGGAGAGCACGAGGCAGGGGGGCGCGCCCACTCCACTGGGCGCGCCCTCCACCCTCGTGGGCCCCTCGTGGCTCCCCTGCCCGACTTCTTTCGCCTATATATATCCATATACCCTAAAAACATCAGAGAACAGAATAGATCGGGAGTTCCGCCGCCGCAAGCCTCTGTAGCCACCAAAAACCAATCGGGACCCTGTTCCGGCACCCTGCCGGAGGGGGGATCCCTCACCGGTGGCCATCTTCATCATCCCGATGCTCTCCATGACGAGGAGGGAGTAGTTCACCCTCGGAGTTGAGGGTATGTACCAGTAGCTATGTGTTTGATCTCTCTCTCTCTCTCTCGTGTTCTTGAGGTGGTACGATCTTGATGTATCGCGAGCTTTGCTATTATAGTTGGATTTTATGATGTTTCTCCCCCTCTACTCTCTTGTAATGGATTGAGTTTTCCCTTTGAAGTGATCTTATCGGATTGAGTCTTTAAGGATTTGAGAACACTTGATGTATGTCTTGCCGTGCTTATCTGTGGTGACAATGGGATATCACGTGATCCACTTGATGTATGTTTTGGTGATCAACTTGCGGGTTCCGCCCATGAACCTATGCATAGGGGTTGGCACACGTTTTCGTCTTGACTCTCCGGTAGAAACTTTGGGGCACTCTTTGAAGTACTTTGTGTTGGTTTGAATAGATGAATCTGAGATTGTGTGATGCATATCGTATAATCATACCCACGGATACTTGAGGTGACATTGGAGTATCTAGGTGACATTAGGGTTTTGGTTGATTTGTGTCTTAAGGTGTTATTCTAGTACGAACTCTATGATAGATTGAACGGAAAGAATAGCTTCGTGTTATTTTACTACGGACTCTTGAATAGATCGATCCGAAAGAATAACTTTGAGGTGGTTTCGTACCCTACCATAATCTCTTCGTTTGTTCTCCGCTATTAGTGACTTTGGAGTGACTCTTTGTTGCATGTTGAGGGATAGTTATATGATCCAATTATGTTATTATTGTTGAGAGAACTTGCACTAGTGAAAGTATGAACCCTAGGCCTTGTTTCCTCGCATTGCAATACCGTTTGTGCTCACTTTTATCATTAGTTACCTTGCTGTTTTTATATTTTTAGATTACAAAACCTTCATCTACCATCCATATTGCACTTGTATCACCATCTCTTCGCCAAACTAGTGCACCTATACAATTTACCATTGTATTGGGTGTGTTGGGGACACAAGAGACTCTTTGTTATTTGGTTGCAGGGTTGTTTGAGAGAGACCATCTTCATCCTACGCCTCCTACGGATTGATAAACCTTAGGTCATCTACTTGAGGGAAATTTGCAACTGTCCTACAAACCTTTGCACTTGGAGGCCCAACAACGTCTACAAGAAGAAGGTTGTGTAGTAGACATAAGTGGGCCCATTCAAAACAGCACGCGACAGCATTACCCATCTGCTGGTCGCCGTGGACAAATTCACCAAGTGGATTGAAGCGAAAATAAGCCAATCAAGAAGCTGAACGGTCCGACTGCTGTGACCTTCGTCGCAGATATCACCGTCCAGTACAGCGTACCGCACAGCATCATCGCCGACAATGGCACAAACTTTGCCAAAGGCGCCTTGGCCCGTTTCTGTGCGACACAGGGCATCCAACTAGACTTAGCATCCGTTGCCCATCCGCAGTCAAACGGCCAGGTCGAGCGAGCAAACAGCCTCATCCTGTCCGGCATCAAGCCCCGACTGGTCGAGCTGCTGGAGCGCTCGGCCAGCCGCTGGATTGAAGAGTTGTCGGCCATCCTTTGGAGTCTCCGGAGTACGCCGAACAAAGCAACCGGCTTCACTCCCTTCTTCCTCGTGTACGGGGCCGAGGCCGTCTTCCCAACTGACGTCGAGTTTGACTCGCCTCGCGTCACCATGTACACGGAGGCAGAGGCGAAGGAGGCGCGAGAAGACAGCGTCGACCTGCTGTAGGAGGCCCGGCTGCTGGCACTCAGCCGGTCCGCCATCTACCAGTAGGGCCTGCGCTGCTACCACAGCCGGAAGGTCAAGCCACGATCCTTCCGCGAGGGGGACCTTGCGCTCCGGCTGATCCAGCGAACAGCCGGCCAACACAAGCTCTCGGCTCCTTGGGAGGGAACTCTCATCACCAGCAAAGCCCTGGGCAATGACTCCTACTACCTCATCGACGTGCAAAAGCCCAGGGCATGCTAGAGGGATGATTCCGGCAAGGAAACAGAGCGCCCCTGGAACGCGAATCTTCTCCGTCGATTTTACAGTTGATGCACTGTATTTACCATGCTACCTTTTGTATTATGCAAAGACAACGGGTCCCTCAAGGAGCACTCGGGGGCTACCCTTTTTATCTATATGATAAGATTTCGCCTATGAATGTATTATTTCATTCTTTCGCCCTGCACCGGGTCCAGTTAGCCGGCCGGGGGACTTGCCGCCTTGATCTAAGCTGGTACCACCTGCAGTCGGACAAGTAGTGTGCCGACATCTAAGCCCTCTCTTGCCTTAAGCTGCAGCTCGCAGAGCGACTGTCCGGCTGGCAAGAGCTAAAGGCAGGAAAGGATGTCCACATGAAAAATGACTAAGGAAAAAACGCCAGCATAGGGAAAGACGTCTCCTCGCCTTACCCGTCCGGCTGCTGCGCAGCCGGCCGGCCGGCTTCTTGCTTGACTAGCTACGTTCTGGACAGCCGAAGTACTTGTCTATCCTAAAACCGCCAAGCCCCTGACCCAGCCACAGACCGCAGAGCAACTGTCCGGCTGGCAGGGCGGCAACCAAAGGAAGGCGGCAAAGGAAAAAGTCAAAAAGAACAAAAAGCAAAACCAAGCCAGAACCCGGCAAGAGCGCAAGCATGTGCGAGAATAAAGTTATTTACATATCAAAAGGCCCATGGCCAGTATTCAACTGGAGTTTGAATTACACCCCCAGCGAGTGGAACTGCGCAAATTTAACTTGTTCACTCTAAGTACAAGACAGGAAAAGCACGAAAGATAAATGGCCGCCTAGGCCAGGGGCGCTGCAGGCGGAGTGGACAGGACGGCGGAGGCAGAGGCGCTGGCTAGTGGGGCATCCGACTGGTGGGTCTCGGCCTGGTCAGCACCGGCGGCAGTTGGCACGGCCTCCCGTGGCTCGCTGGTCGAGGCTTGATCAGGCTGAGGCCGGCTGCTCGCTCCATCATCCGGTGCGATGTCTTCGCCTTCCTCGTCCTCATCCTCCTCACCCTCGTCGCTGGAGGCGATCTCCTCTGCCAAGTCCTCCCCTTCCTCTGGGTTCAGCCCGAACTAGTTGGGTGGCACCTCAGCACCGTCGTCGTCCAGCTCCGAGATGAAGACGGCGGTGTCGGTGTACTCGACGATTGCCGCCGGGCGCTGGGTGAGCTCGTCACGCACCGCCTCCAGCTTTGGTCCGGTCTCCTGCCGGTAGGTGGCCAGCTGCGCCAGCCTCAGATCCGGGTACCAAGCCTTGGCGAATTCCAGCGCAGTCCTGACGCCTGCTTGAGCCGCGACGCACTTCCAGGCCTCGAACCGCCCGTCCGCCCGACTGCTACCTCCACCCAGCCGGCAGTCCGACTAGGGGTGTGGGGGACCTAAGCGTTCGGCCAGAGTGCGGCCAGCACCTGTGACCCGGCGCGCTACAGGTGGCGGAGCAGACGGTGAGCTGGCACCAAGCGCGTCTTGACGGCCAGAAGCTGCTTGCCAAGGTTGTGAGGCACGTTCGGCGGAATGTCTACGCCCGCCCTCCTCCGCTGATTATGCCGCGCCTCGATGGCCTGGCTGACGGCGACGGACTGACCATGAAGAAATCCTGCACAAGAAGAAGATCAAAGAATTAGAAGCCAGAAGCCGGCTCCCGCAGCAGTCGGTGACTGTGCAACAAAAGAAGAAATGACTTACCATCGATCATGTCCTCGATCTCACCGTAGCCGTCTGACAGGAACTTCTCCCTCTCGGCCCAGTTCGAGCACTGAGTCTCGTACTCGGCCTTGAGGAGGGCTTCGTTATCCTTTAGCTTCTGGACCTCTGCCTGGTGCTTCTCCGCCTGGTCCGCGAGCTCCTTCGCCAGTCGGTCGCGCTCCTGGGCGGCCTGACTGTGCTCCTACTCCTTGGTGTGGAGCTCGGACTGGACCTCACCCAGGCGCTTCCGCAGATCAGTGGCGGCCTCTGCCAAGACAAGAAAGAGAAAAGGTCAGCATCAACCAAAAGCAAGTAGTTGCCGGAAGATCCGGCCCGACTGCTTAGCAGTCGACCCGAATCTCAGGGGCTACACCCAGCGGGTGCGCTGACGCGCCCCCGCGGAAAGAAAGATGAAGTGCTTACTTCAGCTCTGGGTCAGATCAGTGGTCCGCTTGGCCAGCTCCTGGTGCTGGGAGTTGTAGGCGGCCGCGCAAAGGTTGTGGTAGTCCTGCAACGAAGACAACGAAAGAAAAGACACTTCAGCACTCGGAAGCTCACCTTGGAGTTCCGACCCGCCTGCTCAGCAGTCAACCCAGAACTCGGGGACTACACCCAGTGGGTGCGCTGGCGTGCCCCCACGGAAGATTACAAGAATTAAAAATAAGAAGCGAACAGCGTACCCGGACGGCCGTCTGCATTGCCAAAAACTCCTTCCGGACTGTAGGAGGGTGGTGACGTGGGTGTTGAACTGGGCCAGGATGTCCTGCACCGCCACGTTGAGGACACCCGAGCCAGCCCCGGACGTCCAGCCCGGTGGAGCGGCACTGGTAGCCTCGATGTCAGGCGCCGACAAGCTCGTGGCCCCAACCTTCATCGGCCTTGGCGCCGAGACCGCCTTCATTGGGCGCTGGCGCGCCGGAACACGGGGCATCGCAACCCGGCCCACTACCAGCTCGCCGCCAGATGGCGGCACCACCGGCGCTTCGGGCCGGCTACCCTGCGCGCCGGCAGTCGGCGCGCGCGGAGGCACCTCCTTCTCCAAGGCGACGGGGTCAGTTCCTCTCCTCTCCTGGGCCGGCTGGTCGGCCCCAGCCCCTCTAGTCAGCACCTGGCCCTCCAGCACCGGCGGCTGATACATCCATTTTGCATCATGTTTTCTTACTGTTATTTATAATGTTTTTATCCATAATAATGCTTTTCGGAGTAATTCCAATGCCTTTTCTCTCATAATATGCAAGGTATACACAAAGAGGGAGAATTCCGGCAGCTGGAAATCTGGACCTGGAAAATCTACGCCAGGCCACCTATTCTGCACAACTCCAAACAAGCTGAAACTTCACAGAGATTTTTTATGGAATATTTGAAGAATATTGGAGCAAATAACTACCACAGGGGGCCCACCAGGTGGGCACAACCCACCTGGGCGCGCCCTGGTGGGTTGTGCTCACCCAGGCCCACCTCTGGTGCCCATATTCTGGTATATAGGTCATTTTGACCTAGAAAAATAAATAAGGAGAGGACTTTCGGGACGGAGCGCCGCCGTCTCGAGGCGGAACTTGGGCAGGAGCACTTTTGCCCTCCGGCGGAGCGATTCCGCCGGGGGAACTTCCCTCCCAGAGGGGAAATCATCGTCATCATCGTCACCAACAACTCTCCCATCTTGGGGAGGGCAATATCCATCAACATCTTCAACATCACCATCTCATCTCAAACCCTAGTTCATCTCTTGTGTTCAATCTTGTTACCGAAACTATAGATTGGTGCTTGTGGGTGACTAGTAGTGTTGATTACATCTTGGAGTTGATTACTATATGGTTTATTTGGTGGAAGATTATATGTTCAGATCCAATCTGCTATTTAATACCCCTCTGATCTTGAGCATGATTATCATTTTTGAGTAGTTACTTTTGTTCTTGAGGTCACGGGAGAAATCATGTTGCAAGTAATCATGTGAACTTGATATGTGTTCGATATTTTGATAGTATGTATGTTGTGATTCCCTTAGTGGTGTCATGTGAACATCGACTACATGACACTTCACCATATTTGGGCCTAAGGGAATGCATTGTGGAGTAGCAATTAGATGATGGGTTGCGAGAGTGACAGAAGCTTAAACCCCAGTTTATGCGCTATTCCGTAAGGGACCGATTGGATCCAAAAGTTTAATGCTACGGTTAGAATTTATTCTTAATACTTTTCTCGTAGTTGCGGATGCTTGCGGGAGGGTTAATCATAAGTAGGAGGTTTGTTGAAGTAAGAACAACACCTAAGCACCGGTCCACCCACAAATCAAATTATCAAAGTACCAAACACAAATTAAACCAACATGATGAAAGTGACTAGATGAAATTCCCGTGTACCCTGAAGAACACTTTGCTTATCATAAGAGACCGTTTTTGCCTGTCCTTTGCCTCAAAAGGATTGGGCTACCTTGCTGCACTTTTGTTACTACTATCGTTACTTGCTTGTTACAAATTATCTAGCTATCAAACTACTCTGCTACTTACAATTTCAGCACTTGCAGACATTACCTTACTGAAAACCACTTGTCATTTCCTTCTGCTCCTCGTTGGGTTCGACACTCTTATTTATCAAAAAGAGCTACAATTGATCCCCTATACTTGTGGGTCATCAGCGGCTCCGCGTGCTGTGGGCCGGTGGCCTCCGGAGCCCGGCCACGGGACGCCTCCTCCTCCTGCGCCTTGGCGGCCGCGTCCACCTGCTCCTTGGCCGCCGCGTTAACCTTCGCTCATGCCGCATCAGCCGCTTCCGCATCTGCTCGGGCCTCGGCGTCCCGCTCCTGCTGCGCCTCCAGCGCGTTCTTCTCCGTCGCCTCCCGAAGGGCGGCGACCGGGTCCACGCGGCGGGAGACTTTGGGGCCGCCTGCCGCCCTAATCACCGAGGCGGACGGGGCCCACGAGAGAGAAAGCGGGCCCTGCACATCATAGCAAGAAGAAGCTAAGAAGGGTTTGCGAAAAAAGAGAAGCAAATGCAAGACAAAACAACAAAAGTACTTACGCGGACACCATCGGGCGCTGCTTTGGGCCCTTCCGGATGATGGCCGCCTTCGCGGCCTCTTGCCGCTTGGTCGCGGCAACCGAGGCCTTGGCCTTCTTGGACGGTCGATTGCCAAACACACCGACGTCGGCCCAACGCTTTGGCACGCCGGGTGCTCCAGTCGGCACCGTCGAGGAGCCGACGCCTGTCCTGTCGGCGTCGAGGGCACGGTGCGGCTCATCGTCGTCCTCGTCGTCGTCCGGCCACTCCCCGAGGCCGCCTCCTGCGGAGCCACCCGCTCCCTCGCTGCCGCCTCCTGCGGCGCCGTCGTCCGGCCACTCCCCGAGGCCGCCTCCTGCGGAGCCACCCGCTCCCTCGCTGCCGCCTCCTGCGGCGTCGTCGTCCTCCATGGCGGCCGCCCCCAGCTCAGCGTTGTCCATGTCGCTTTCCCCGCGGTCCGCCAGGTACGGATGGCTTGGGGCCGGCGCGCCAGTTGCCATCTGGCCCGGGAAACGCTGCATCACGGCCGGATGGTCAGGCGGCAAGAAGAATTTGGGGCAAGCAAAGAAAGAAAATCAGAGACTTACCGGAGGTGGCGGGTTGACGCGGCTGTACAACTCCTTGCCGAACCGCCAGCTCCCCTCGACGAGCTTGCAATCGGAGAAGTGGTTGACCAGCCGGACCACCTCCGTGTTTGGCAGCGCCTTGGTGGACATCTGGCACAGCTCCCGGAGCCCACTCATGTTGCTAATCAGGTGGGTTCGGGCTTGAAGAGGCAGCACCCGGCGCTCCACGAAGGCGGCCAATAGATCCGAGGCCTTGAGGCCCTCCGACTTCGTCATCTCTTGGAGCCGGGTGAGAGCTGTGGAGACGGCGGCCGACAGCGTCCTCGGCCGGAACTTCCAGTTGGTGCGAGGCCCAACAGGCGGGCCGGCTGCGTAAGCTGGCAAGTTGATGTAGTCCCGCGTCGCATGGATGTTCTGGACGTAGAACTACAATTTCTGCCAGAGCTTGGCCGACTGCAGCAGTGCGAGGGCTGGGAAGCGGATTCCAGAGCCACTGCACCGCAGGCCCGGCACTGGGCCGCCCAGTCTTTGGCGGCGGTGCCGAGCATGAGGTGGAAGAGCTCCCCCCACAGCTCAAGCAAGGGCAAGACGCCGAGGTACCCCTCGCAGAGGGTGACGAAGGCGGCGAGCAGCAGCACCGTGTTCGCCGTGAGATGGTGGGGTTGGAGTTGGTAGAAGTTGAGAAAGGAACGAAGAAAGCCGCTTGCGGCAGGCCGAAGCCGCGGAGGAAGTGCGACCGGAAGACGACGCGCTCGCCGTCCTCTGGCTCCGGTGAGATCTCCCTCTCGCGGGGAACGCGCACCTTCATATTCGCTGCTCGGGGAAGCCGCCACGTCTAGCGGAGGAACTCGAGGTGGTCTTCATGGACATTGGAGCCGTCCCAATCACCGTGGCGTCCGCCGCACGCCATGGACGCGGTTGCTCGGTGGCGGCGCGGAGCGGTCACGCGATGGTGAGGCCGCGGTGGTTCGAAGAAGTCAGGCGACGGCGCGCTGCAGCACGACGGCAGCAAAGGAGGCAAAGAAGATGGAGGGCGATGAGGGCGCGCATGCGTTCTGCCGCGCCCTCCTCCCCCTACTTATAGGCCCGCGGCGGCGGAGCCGATGAGGCAAAATGTGGGGGGCGTGGGATTAACTGCGCCCACGCCCCGCACGACCCCGCGCATTCCGCGCCTTAACGGTGTGTAATTAAAGCGCCTGAGAAGTGCAACCCCTCGCCTCGGCCGCAGCGAATCCATGCGCACACCGAGGCCCTGTAGTGGCGGGCCCGGGCCTGCGGCGACGTCCCGTTGCGCGCGCGGGCCGGTAGGCTGGCCCGGTCTGCTAGCGCCGCGTGGCAAGCAGGCAACGGGCAGCAAGCCTGTCGCCTGGCTGACTCGCCACCCGGCGCCTACCCCGACGTTTCATATTCACCAGTCGGCCGGCCCCTCTTTGGTCGGCTCCTAACAGTCGGCATCGCCAGAAGACGGACGAAGCAAGATTACCAGATTACTTGGAGTAGGAAGCTGTCGAGGCTCCTCGATTTCAGCCACGGTGCCCCACCAGTTTTGGGGACTACTGTCGGAGGGATTGACCACGGGTAGCCTCATCAGCACCCTATAGTATTTCAAGACATCAGGGCTAGCTGCGCCCCTCACACCTTCCAGAAGAAAGGCCGACCCCTTGGGCCGACTGGTCCAACGGGCCGGCTGCCAGAAGATGGCGTGCTCCCAACAGGCGGCCCCAGAGAGCCGGCATCTAGCAGGCGGCCCGGCGCCCCCTCAAAGTTTGCACCCACTTACTGCAACGAGACGGGGCGTTGCTACAGTATAACCTGCCACCCTCGAATCCAGGGCGGAACGTGGCCACAGTGCGGGAGTACCAAGCGGACACCCCTCACCCAGTGCGACATTGTTGCCACGCATCCCATGACGTCACCTACGTCAGAGGGAGCCATGCTCCCACGATGGGCGGTCGGTACAGCCCGCAGACGGCGGACCATACCTGTCTGCGAGCCACCAGAAGACGGCGAATCCCGAGCAGGTGGCATCGAGGGCGGGCCGACTCCTAGCAGGCGGCCCTCCTTCCTCTCGAAGTCTGTGCACCATTAATCTGATGAGACAGGGTGTGGCTACAGTGAGCGCCCGCCAGGCGGCGTGACTGTAGCCATGCGCCCCCCGACAAAGCCTCTATCATCAAGGGCGAAGCTACAGTCTAAAGCAGTCAATCTGGTCCGCAGGCGGCAGGCCCTACCTGTCGGCCGAGTTCACGGCAGCCGGCGGGACCCACCAAGCGGCGGGCCCCAGTAGCCGGCGAAGAAGCCGGCGCCCAGACACTGACGGCCGGGTCCTACACCCGGCCGGATTACCATTGTACCCCTAGGGGGTAGGCCTATATAAACCCCCCAGGCTCACCCATGCAAAGGGTTCAGAACCCTAGCCTACATACACACACCCATAGAGAGAGGAGATAGAGCTAGCCTTGCCCTTCTTCCTCCTCTAGCCGAAACAGCTCAAGGAGCACACTTGTAGCTACTCTATTGACGATAGTCATCATGTGGAGACCCCGCAGAGTAGGACTAGGGGTGTTATCTCCACGGAGAGCCCCGAACATGGGTAAGACTCGTAGGCGTTCGAGGTCTCACTCACTCCCACTTCTAGGACCCGGCGACGTACTCCTGTCCCCATCCATGATAAGCCACCCCCTGGCATTTGTCGCTAGATATCCCCGACACCGGGCACGAGCCATGTTGGACTCCGACACCTCAGGCCCACCCAAAACTAAGGCGGAGCCCGAGCTTTTGTAGCTGGCCGAACTATTTTTGCGGTACAATTCCCCACTTTCTTCTTCCATCCTGCCGTTCTCTACCTAGTTTCTGCCCTTTTTCCCACCCTCTTCTTCCCTCCGCCACCGATACATGGACCCGGAGGAGACCCTGCCTGAGTCGGTGGTCGTGGAGGATCCGAGCAACACGCTCGCCTGGAAGATCAACTCGACGACATGGCAAAATTGTCGCGTCGAAACAAAGGCCATAAAGGTGGCCGCCCTCGCCGGCCGTGCAGACGCCGCCATGGTCGGAGCATTACGAGGCGGGCGCTGGGCAGGAACAACTAGGTGCCCGCACGCTGGTATGCTCAAAGTGGGCGAGCTGGCACACGACGTCATGGACAGGGATAGACGTTCGACATCATCCACGAGGGAGGCGCAGGGGGAGTTTGCTATGAGGACGACCAGGTGGATGACTCAAAGCCCATCCAGTCCGGCACCTACACCCGGCCGCGCATGCAGCAGGGCTACACCCAGTCCAGCACCTACAGCTAGCTGGGCGCGGACACGCAGCAGCAGGATTGGGCCGCCGGACAGCAGCAGGAGGAGGAAGATGGCAAGGACGATGATCCAGATGATTTCGGTGGCGGTCCAAAGAAGAGGAGCAAAGGAGAAAACTTCAACATACAGGAGGACAAGCTGTTGTGAGATGTATTGTTGGCCACTTATAGAAACTAGTAATATTGTAGGTGCATTATAGTATTAGGTAGGATATTAGTTGCACGTTATATTAGGTAAGATATATCTGTTGCACGTTGGTATTTGGTAATATATCAATTACTTTTTCACAGGAATGATAGGATATTAATTACATGGCAGATTTCAAGGGATAGCGTTGAGTCAAAACGTGTTTATAACCAATGGCAGTTGTGGGTAATTAGAGCGTTAAACGTGTTTGGTGCTCAACATTGGAGCGATTTGAACCACTAGATAACACTAGTAATATTGTACGTGCAATGCACGTTTATATTAGGTAGGATATTAGTTGCACGTTATATTAAGTAAGATATATCTGTTGCATACTGGTATTTGGTAAGGTATCAATTACTTTTCCGCGGGAATGGTAGGATGTTAATTACATGGCAGATTTCAAGGGATAATGTTGAGTCAAAACGTGTTTATAATCAATGACAGTGGTGGGTAATTAGAGCGCTAAACGTATTTGGTGCTCAACATTAGAGCGATTTAAACCGCTAGATAACATGATTTGATAGTCGGGATAGTTTGGATCTGCCCATTTGGAACAACAGTAAAAAAAGTCCCCTTTGCCCTCCCGAGCCCATTTGGAACAACAGTAAAAAAAGTCCCCTTTGCCCTCCCGAGCCTATACCAGCAAGTATCCAACGTGTCACATCTGCATTAGCAGCCAAAATCCACTCGGGATTATCAAGAAAAGGAGGGGGAGAGCCACTTGGAAAGGGCAAGCAATCACCCAAACGGGACGGATACCAAAAGGCAGAAGCCGCTCACGCCCACGCCTTCTCCGCCCTCCTCCTCCTTCCAATTTTTCGCATCTCAGCAAAGGACCACCTGCTGAAAGGCACATCCGCCGCAGAATTACATGGACTTTCCTCGCAGGAGATTCGATTCGGTCATGTAAGTTTGCAGCTTCCGTTTGGCCGTTTGACGCCGCCCTTGCCGCGGTGTCCGTATCTTGCTTCTGCAGATCTCAGCTCAGTTCTTGGTTTCTTGCTTCGTACCCTGATTATACGTACTATGTTGGATCATAATGTGATAGCTTGTGGAGTTTCTGGAATGTACTAGGACCGGATCTTGACATCGACTCGTCTGCGATTTCAAGCAGGGCGTTGACCCTGTGGCTGTGGGAGGAACACAACCCGTTCGATGGTATTACAGACTCAAGCTGTTTGTTGGATTTCCGGATCTTTGTGTTCAAAGAGCTTTCCTGGGCTTTCTTCAACAGTTCAACCCCTATTTGGTGTAATGCGCAGTGCAGGACACAAGACCTTCCTGACACTGCATTTTTCTCTAGTTGAATCCAGTTTAGATGAAAGTGTTTCTAATATTAGCACTTTAGCTGTCACCTACAGGCCTAAGGGTAAAAATTAGGGGGTGTTTGGTTCCAGGGACTTTTTTGTGTTGGGACTAAAAAAAGTCCCTAAAAGTCCCTAGCAAACCAAACAAGGGGGGACTTTTTGGGACTTTTTGCTAAAAGTCCTTAGAAGCACCTCCTTAAGAGTCTTTTTCAAAAAGTCCTAGGGACTAGAAAAAGTCCTAGGACTAGAGAACCAAACACCACCTTAGTCTGTCGGCTTATCAGGGACAAGTCAAAGTGGATGCCCATGAGGTTTAAACTTTGCCATGGCACCGCGTTCCTGTTGCCTCCGCCTCGTCCACAATCTTTCCCATTGGGTTTTGAGGTGTGAGCTTGTTTCCATCAAATTCTTAGTAAAACCACATTGGCCTTGACAATTTATGAGTGTGCCAGTACACCATCTAAATCCTCCCCTGCTTCTTTCAGTTGAACCCACTTCAGACGAAAGTGCTTCCAATAGTAGCACTAAAACTATCATCGTCTACAGGAAAAGTCAAAGCGGGTGTCCATGAGGTGAAAACTTTTAGTTTGTCACAATTCTCTTAGGCTTTGTTCGGTTACACCCTGCCTGGAGGGGGTTGGAGGGGATTTGGGGGGGATTTGACTTACAGGGGAATCAATTTACTTCAATCCCTGTCAAACCCCTTTCAATTCCCTGTCAACCGAACGCAGCCTTAGGCAAGTTTAATCAAGTCAGTAAAATTGGTTCATGGCCACGGTTTAGGCATGCCCAAAGGTTTGTTGAGTAGTCAAGATTAGCTTAGGCAATCTCAGAAACTCACTTGTGATGTGTCTTGTTTTTCTCTGAGACAAGTTAGGCAAAAATGTTTGACAAACTTAATCACTCCAAGGCTGTGAACCGCACAAGCCTATATCATTTGGATACAGTTCTACCCTGCTATATGTTCTTGATGAAAATGGTCTGAAAAGAATTGTTGCGGTGAGCTGTGTACTTCCCGTTCGTTGTGGGAATTGCTCATCACATTTATGTAATGAATGAATAGCTAGTTCAATTGCACTCGATATATTTCTGAATTACAACATTTGTACAGAATCATCATCTCTGTAGTGCAACTACCTAAAACTGCTGTTTGTTTTGAATACACTTTATTCTACATAACTAGATTAGACGCCACATGATTTTCCTGCCATTTTCTCATGTTTCTGTGCAGCTGCTTAATGTTTATGCTAATTACTCACATTTCGTTTGTGCAGCTGCTTGATGTGATGATAGCTCTTAGACCATAGTTTACATTAGCCATTACAGCAAGGAGTCCTGAAATGCTGAAAAGCTCCATGTTTCTTCCTGCTGGTTCCTTGACCAAACAACTGTAGTATTATGAGGGGAGGTACTGAATCTGCTTATGCACTTACTTTGTGTGAGATGCCTGTCAGATATTGGTTGCAAAACACACTCTCATCTTATTAAAAGCATGCTCGTTGATCTGTAAAAGACATATAATGAAGAGTGTTTATAAGTACATGTCTCTTGGAGAAGTATTTATCTTACTTTAACTAAATTCACTGTTTTGTGTTCCATAGGAAACTCAAATGAATATTGCAGTTGCCAGGTGTGCCTCGGCAAGTACACACTACTTGGCGATGAAGAAAATCCAAGATTGGCAATGTTCGAAAGACGCCTTCCCTTCTTTGGTTGTGGAATTGGATGGTGTTGGTGAGGCAGTCTACTCCTTCATTCTTTCATTCGGTTATTGTTTACTGTATTAAAATTATTGCAGTTTTCTTTTAGGTTTCCTGTGCCCGTTAATTTGGTACATAGCAGCTCTTCTTTATTGCTGCAAGTACTACAACCGTGATCCTCGAGAACGGCCTGGGCTTGCCGCTTCTGCTCTTCTGGTTAGTTTGTATTCGTCATACACGTGCATCATGTCCGGTTAGATTTAGTATATGATATACAGAAACAATAATTCTTTTTTGCCTGTTTAACAAGTTAATCATTCATCGGTGGACATTATCATAATTCATGCTTGAATTGCCTGCAAGGCCTTCTTTACTTCCTTGTGATGTATGGGCATTTTAAATCTTATATACAAACTCATTAATGTGCTTCTCCAGTTTTTTCTCTTTTTTTTCGTGTACACTGTTAGCAAATGAGTTTTCGTTCTTATGTTTCCTCTGCTTTGGTGTGTGCAGGCAATCATGTTTACAGCAGCGACTATCATTACCCTTTCTGTTTTACTGGTAATGTGTGTACACAAACGATTCTTGAATAGCTGTGGTAGCTGACTGAAGAATGTACAGTAGCTAGCTGCAAGATATTCGATGCATATCCTCGAGGAATGAAGTACTTACATAAATACTCTTTAGGTTCCTTTGTTAATCAATTGCTTAAATCCACGGGAGAAATCGAAGGATTGCCCTTCGCGTGATAGCATGTCAGCATGTCTGTCATTTGCTCGAGTGTAGATTACTGTACAATTTTGTTGCTGGCAGATGAACCTGTTGCATAACATTTTTTGTACTGGCAACCAATTGGAATTTATTCTTTCAAGCGCAATCAGAAGATTACATGCGCGAGCTGTGTAATATATCAGCTACCACCGAAATAATTATATTTTACTTATATCATGCTGTCTATGTGAACTATGTATATAGTATTGCTGATTACTGAAATAGTGTTTTAATGTATTGCTGTCTGTGATATATAAAACCAAACTATATACATGTAATGCATACTGTATGATTGAATAAAATCTAGCCTTCATCATCAATTAGGCCCTGTTTGATAGCAAAGTATTTTCAAAGTATTTTGACAATACTACAGTTTTTCTAGTTACTGTAGTTTTAATTACTTGACCTGTTTGGTCACCAATAAAAACTGTGATATTCAAACTAGAATATTCCCAAAACCAAAGTATTCTCTGTCTAAAAAAAAGAACCCCGAACCTCTTTTTTAAAAATAGAGCAGGCGAAAAAAATGAGCTGGTCACACGTCCACGTTTATCTTCTTCGATGGCTGTTTGCAACAACTCGCGTCGCACCGCCGTATTGCCTCCGGAGATGTTTCTGTCGGTGGACGACCACAGCGAGATCAAAGGAGCCTCCCTCTTCTTCTTCTCCCACCTCTTGCACCGGTCGTCGGCCTTGACTTCTGCGGCTGCTGGCTGCGCCGATCAGTACTCTTGCCTGGCCACCACGTCGGCGGAAGCTACTCTAAGAAGTAGACCATGGATTATTGGAAGGAAGTGACCATGTCGTGGAAGAAGGCCAAGCCGTTCATGCGCAGCTCCGGCCATGGTGATCAAGACGCCTACTATACACCGTGTTGCTGAGCGTTCTAATAGGAATCTACAAGCCTTGTGCATGCCTGCGCCCGGCTAGCTAGCTTCAAGAACGCGCATGTCTTCAACAGTTAACGGCTAGCCAGCAATTTCTACGTTGTTAAGTTACGCACAGTGCTAGCCAAACAGGTCTTCTGTATTGTTGATACTTTAAAATACTTTGATATATAAAAACTGCAGTATCTTGCACCAACAGGTTAATATACTATAGTTTTCAATACTTCGGTTTTTTACAATACCATTTGAAACTATGATAAATCCAGATCGACAAACATAGATGACACTGTCATAAGTATTTGTATGACATGTAATTTGGTACTAATTCACTCCACTTTGTGTATATGAATATCAGAATATGCATCGAAAAGCCTGACTTCATTCATCTTCATCAAGCCACTTCCCTTCTCTTGAGCTTAACCATGAGGCCGTTCTTGGTGTGGAGCACCACCGAGTCGCTGGGCTCCACCACATGGCCGTCGACGAGCTCCACCCGGAAGTTATATATGATGGCCGCGGCGGCGATCTTGAGGTTGATGAGCCCCAGGTCCTTGCCCAGGCAACTCCTGGGCCCGCAGTTGAAGGCTGCGAACTTGTAGCTCGGCTGGTGCCGGACCCGGCCGCTGCCGGACAGCCACCGCTCCGGCCGGTACTCCCGGCAGTCGTCGCCCCATATCCCCTCCACTCTGCCCATGGCGTAGATGCAGAAGAGGATCCTGGTGCCCTTGGTCACCCTCGTGCCGTCCGGCAGCACGTCGTCGGCGCGCGCCTCCTTCTCCTCGAACGGCGCGGGCGGGTGCAAGCGCAGCGTCTCCAGCACCGCCGCGTGGAGGTAGGTCGCCGACCGGAGCGTGTCGCAGTCGAACACGACCGGTTTACCGCCGCAGCACGCGGCGTTGGCGCGCAGCGACTCGAGCTCGGCGAGGACCTTGTCTTCCACGTGCGGGTGCGTGCAGAGCATGTAGAAGAGCCAGGTGAGCGCGGACGCGACGAGGTCCTTGGCCGCGATCATGTAGCCGACGGCGGCGTCGCGGAGGAACTCGTCCCTCTGCCGGTCGGTCATGGCGGGGTCCCTTGGCCACGCCATGTACATGGACAGCAGGTCGCCGCCTTGTCCTTCTCCTTGGGGGAGAGGTTTTGCCTTGCGGTTCGCGATCTCGAGGTAGACGAACTCGTCGAGCACCGCCTTGGCCTCGGCGAACCTCCTCTCGATGCCGACGTTGAGCCACCTCAGCAGCTTCCACCACCGAGCCGGCACGACGTGCCGGAACATGACGGCCTCCCCGGCGATCCTGGTCGCCTGGCCGAAGGGCGGGTACGGGGCGTCGGCGGCGGAGACGGTCAGCGAGTCGAGGTCAGCGGCGAACACCACGGCGTAGGAGACGTCGAGCGAGAAGCGCATGAACACGTCCTCGAGCTCGACGGCGCGCCCGGCCGCGGCGGCGTGGTCCATGAACGGCAGCAGGAGCCGCGCCGTCTGCCGCGCGACGGTGGATATGACGAAGGAGCGGAACACGGGGGCGGCGAAGACGGTGGCGACGACCTGCCGCTGCCGCGCCCAGGACACGGCGTCCGCGTTCAGCAGCCCGTTGCCGGCGACGTCGAACATCTCGGCGAAGTCGTGGCCCTTGTCGTAGCAGTCGAAGTTGGCCGCGAGGCAGTGGTGCACGGCGGCCGGGTCGCACGTGACGAGGAAGTCGCCGCCGACGAGCCACGGCCCGCGGAACACGAACATGCACCCCGAGTCCCTGAGCGCGGCGGTGGCGGCGTCCAGGAGGTGGCCGAGGTTGCTGAGCACGAACGGGAGCATGCCGACGACCGGCCATCGCAGCGGCACGCTGCTGCCGCGGCACCGCAGAGCGAGGCGGAGGGCGGCCAGGGAGAGGAAGCAGAGAGCGGCCAGGAGGATCTCCGGGTAGGAGAGGAGGAAGGTCCGGAAGGCGCCCATGGTGGCCATTTGCGCGCGCTGCCGAATGGAGTGTGCCTTGCACGCCGACAGTTAATGTACTGATGATCAGTAGTAGTAACTGGCACTTGTTACTTCCCTGCGGGAGTGGTGAGATTCACGACGATTGTGTGGGCCTGGGACTTCGGCTGATGTGAGATGGACGGTAAATGGTTCATGCCGAGTTCGTGATAGAAATCGTCGACTGCGGCTTGGGTCGGCACACCGGCGCTGCACGGATCGACTTGTTGCTCTGCTGTTCCGACGGGCGACTGTTTTCTCTGAGCTCCAACCGTGTCGTGTTCAATAAAAAAAAAATACTGCACCAGCCGGGAATCGAACCCGGGTCTGTACCGTGGCAGGGTACTATTCTACCACTAGACCACTGGTGCTTCCTGCTCATTTTCAAACAACTTTTTATAAGACAATGGTAGAAATATCCTCGGGGACGGGTAGGCAGATCATGCTACGCGTAGCATTCTTTTGAACAAAGGTATTCCAGACCGATATAATTTTTTTGTAAACCGTGTGCATTCATTCTTAAGCAAAATTATAAACCCACACTTTCTAGATTTTGGGAAAGTGACTGTTGAGCATTGTATTAGAGAGTCAAATTTTGTAGCTCATGACTTAGCTAGATGGGGACGTGATAAAAATCAATCTTTTTGGATTGATGCCCCTCCGAAGTTCATCGTAAAACTGTTAGTGGATGATGTAACGGTCATATGATTAATAAAGTTTGTCTTCCCGTAAAAAAAACCCCACACTTTTTTTTGTAAACCATGTGCATTCATTCTTAGCAAAATTACAAACCCACACGTAGCCACGATCTAGGGCATCTTGTTGAAATATGGGGTGTGCTTTAGGCCCATCTAACAATTTTAGAAATATCTAAGGACCCATGTATGGTATCATGACAAGCTATATGATTGGAAGTTAAGCTTGGGACCATCTCCTAAAACCAAAAAATATGGGAGGAATTGGTTTAAGAGATTTTAGGCTTTTGAATCAAGCTCTACTCGCTCGTCAAGCATGGAGACTACTCGCTTATCCGAATAATCTATGTGCTCGTGTCTTAAGGGCAAAATATTACCCAAGAGGGCGGTTGGAGGATACTGTTTTTACCGGTACCCCTTCTTCTACTTAGCAAGGCATAGAGTATGGTCTGGAGCTGTTAAAGAAGGGACTAATTTGGCGTGTTGGCAATGGCACAAATATAAGAATCTGGAGGGATAACTGGACTCCACGCAATCACTCACATAAAGTTGTCTCTTCGAAGGGAAGATGCAGACTTCGATGGGTGTCTGAACTTCTGGATATATATGAAGCTTGGGATCATAGTTTGGTTCACAGTACCTACCACTTGATGCTCACGAGATTTTAAAGATTCGGCCTTGCGCTACAAACTCTGTTTTTTTGGCATGAGCAGGTGAGAAAATGGGTAATTTTACTATGAAAAGTGCCTACATAATAGCTTTTGATGAGCGAAATTGTTGCAATCAGCCAGCATCTAGTGCGGCTCCTAATGGTGGCCGGGCATGCTGGAAAGTGGTATGGGGAGGTATGGTACCACCAGAGGTTAAAGTTTTCATATGGAGATTAGCAACAAATTCACTCCCAACCCGGCTGTTAAAACAACAGCGTCACCTTGACATCTCTAGTCAGTGTTTGGTGTGTGACAGAGAGAAAGAGGATTCTTTCCACGCCTTATGTAGATGTCCAGCGGCTGTTTCTCTTTGGAAAGCAATGGATGAGTGTTGGGATCTTCTGGATGTTTCACAGATCAAAAATACAGAGCCGGAATGGATTGTTGAAGCTGCATATGATCTATCTGAATTTAAAAGGCTGAAGCTCTTTATGTTGTTGTGGCGTATTTGGTACGTGAGGAATGAGGTTGGGCATGCGAAACCAACTCCTCCTATTGATGTGTCCAAGAGATTTCTCTGTAGCTATGTGCCTTCTATCATGAGCATACAAAACAAGCTAGATCATGATCCAATTAAAGGTAAGTTCGTTCTTGATGTTGAACCCCTTGTGGAGCAGTCTAGTTGTGTTCCATCCAACCAAATTTCTTCCTGGACACCACCAAAACAAGGTTTTGTGAAGCTAAACACTGACAGATCGTTTGGCCAGAATGGATCCGTAACAACAGGCATGGTCCTTTGGGATACTGAAGGGAATATCATATTTACCGCTTGTCGTCACCTTTTATCATGCCATGATGCGCTTGAAACAAAATGCTCTTTCTGAAGGAATTTCCTTCGCTATGCAGTGGAGCAATCTTTCGCTTCATGTGGAATCCTTCGCTATGCAGGATAGATCAAGATATGCCTTCTTAGTTCGAGAGATCAAATTGAAGTTGTTAGAAAGAGATGCTTGTATTACTCATGTTTGACGTTCTCACAACTCTGTAAGCCATTTTATGGCTAGTTATGCTAGATCTTTTAGTCGAACTGTCGTATGGCTTGGCAATGGGCCTACGGGTGTTGCACAACTATGCAACAATGATTGTAGTAACTTAAATGAGTAATACAAGTTTTTTCCCGCAAAAAAGTATCATCTCAGATAGTGGAGGAAGAGTCGGGCCCTTTATAAGGAATCATTTTCAAAATGTTATTGGAGTTCATCGCAAATAATTAAATGTTATTGTTGAGAAGAGAAGTGGTTTCCGCGCGGTCCTCCTTCGCCACCTGCCTCGCCCCGCGGGCCGTGAATGAGTCAAGCTGAGCTCAAACCAATGTCATGTGTTTTGCCGGCCAGTAACGAAGAGTTTTTAACAAAAGAGTCACGAATCTGAGACATCAGATCATGGGTTGTTGCTGCCTCGGACGTGGGTCTAGCCCACGTCTCTCCACCCGGTCGCGCCTATAAATTGGAGGTGTCGGCAACCCTAGCCGCCACAAAGAACATATCACATCTACTCTGCCTCCACGCGCACGGCTGTACGGGAGAGCTGGCCTTTGGAACCCCGCCCCTTTAGATCATATATAGGAGAGGCGTGATTAGGTTTTTGGGGAGCGTCTCATATGCGACTGTTAGCCATTGTTTGTCTACGTCCTCGTCGCCTTTGTCATCAACATGGCCACGGACGCCGAAAAGCTCACTTCCAAGAAGAAGGTCATCGAGGAGACCACCGCCACCGCGGCTTTGTCCTGGCCGAGGGTATAACACACTTATCTCGCTCCTGTTTATTTCCATGTTAGTTGTAATAGCATTATACATAGACATGTCTGCTATGTGTGTACTATATGCTTACGTGATCAAATATCAATATATATTCAATATTAACACTAACATGCTCATGATTTATTTATGGATTAATTCAATCAAAAAATGCTAATGTACTCAGCACATCCAAAACACAACTGATACAAGACTTTGCAAAAAGAACCCAACAAGAAAAGCAAAGGAGCCCTTCAGGGATCATAAAGCAAAACCACCAAAAATCACTGCCATGGTATAGAGCATCATACATTTGGGTTCAACACAAAGCAGGAAATTACATACTAGCTCCTGAAATATGCAATGGGACGCAAAATTGGGTACAAAGCCACTCCTGTATGAGACTATCACAGAGGGACGAGACCATCTAGTCCGTCAAGACCACCACAACTGCTCGTCAGGGACTCCGCACTGAAGTTGCACTGCCTCCCATTTGGCATTATGGACGGGAGGAATAAAAGAGGCAACCCTTTGGCCATAGGGTTTTGCAACTTGTCAAAGTGGACCCGGAGCCTTTTGTGGGATTCGTAGCCTCTTGAAAACCATCACGTAAATAATATGCTCAAACACCATCTGCATCTTCGCTGTCGCTCCTATGCTCCGACGAGCCAGACATCCTCTTGCAAGCCAGGGAGCGACAGTAACCTCGCTGGAAGCTCAGATCTGATGAGGCACATCGTGAGAGGCAGGCGAAGTAGGGATCCTCCTATGTTTCCTTGTCTTCCACCTCGACAACTTGAAGGGAACGGGAGAATCACCATATCATCTCATCTCAATGCCACAACAAGCTTATTTAGGGGGGGGGGGGTGTTTGCCAAACATTTTAGGGATAATTAGATTTATGCCCCTAGTTGTGTCCCACTCGTCTGTTTTACCCCTAATTCCCAAAAGTCACCGGTTCTGTCCAAATCACTTTGCTCCTCTTATGCTTTTGCCCATTGACCGTTTGACCGTCAGTTTGAAAACTTCATAACTAATTCATACTAAATCAGAAAAATGCAAATAAGATACCAAAATGTTCAGAAAAACATCACCTATATGTCAGTGTCATTTGCATTCATGAAAAAAGTGTTGGAAAGTGCTCATTCGAGTTTTAGCTCTTATGCTACCACCATGAATAGTAAAATCTAAAAAAGTTCAAAAAAATTCAAAAATAATTTGGTGGCAAAGAATGACAAATGTTTTAAGTGCCTGCCAAGTTTCATCAGGGAATAACATTCGTGGGTGCCGCGGCAAAAAAAAACAATCAGCACTCCAAAATAGATTTTTTTTTGCCATGACTTCCACGAATGTCGTTCCCTAATGAAACTTGGCAAGCACTTCGAACACTTGTCGTTCTTTGCCACCATATTTTTTTTAATTTTTTGAATTTTTTTAGAGTTTACTATTCATGGTGGTATCAAAAGAGCTAAAACTCGGATGTGCACTTTCCAACACTTTTTTCATGAATGCAAATGACACTGACATATAGGTGATGTTTTTCTAAACATTTTGGTATCTTATTTGCATTTTTTTGATTTTGTATGAATTAGTTATGAAGTTTTCAAACTGACGGTCAAACGGTCAAAGGGCAAAAGCATAAGAGGATTAAAGTGACTTGGACAGAACTGGTGACTTTTGGAATTAGGGGTAAAACAGATGAGTGGGACACAACTAGGGGCATAAATCTATTTATCCCAACATTTTAAGGCCACGACAAACCTAGCATTATTATCTATAGCAGAAGCCTAGCTGCCTATCCCACTCCTTCCGATTAGCAGCACCAACGAAGGCAGAGGGAAGAAGGGTTGGGGAGCTTATGGAGATTCAAGAAGAAGGGCGGAGAGAGAAGATGAAGGGGCGCTGAAAGTGCATTTGTCCCTAAGTGGTATTTTGGTGTGACAGCCATGTGGTTAGTGGGACTAATGACAACTACTACGTTTGTCTTGGGTTATTGGTCCCTCGAGATTATTTTAAGGAGATGGTTGACCCCCCACTTTAAAGGGAGAATGTGTGATTCTCCGATGACTCGAAGTTTTTTGTTTTAGTTTCTTTGAGTCATAGGATCAGCGAACTATTAAGAGGGGCTGAGATGCTCGGCTGAAAAGTGTGGGAACGTGCAAAACATATACATCAGCCCTCGCAAGTTCATCCAACTCAAAATTCACAGTTACGACTGACACGATGGACTCAATCACCTCTAGATGCTCAACATCAACCCTCCCAAGTTCATCCAACTCAACATCATCATTCACAGTTACCACCAACACGATGGACTCAGGCGCCTCTAGATGCTCACATGATAGAGGCGGATCATGTCCCTCACACGAGGTCGCCGGTGAGTTGACTTCCATATGGTCCACGAATAGAGGCGAAGCAGGTCTCACACATAGTTGTTGAAGCTCAGGCATGATCTGCAGCACAGGGGCAACAACCATGGTGATGGCCTCTCCCTCGGCAGCAGACAACACAGAGGGCAGGGCAGATAGTGACGAAGAACTGACCCCAACATGAGGGGAGAAACAGTTGAAGAGCTTCGCACCATGTTCATCGACGTGGCCACCAACACTCTCACCCATAGGAGCCGACACGAGAAGGAGCCTTTCCAGAGGAACCTCTACCCGCTCCAGGAAGCTCCCAACTAACACCAACGAGTCTTACATGGCAACAACAACCTACCGCAGAGGTAGGACCGCCTCCTTCAGCTGTGAGGAAGTAAAGCCTTGAAGATCATAGCGCGACAAATCCTCATGCGCCCCAAAAGAAGACTCGAGCACCACATCTACTAGGGCTATTTGTTGGGGAACACAGTATTTCAAAAAAAATTACCTACGATCATGCAAGATCTATCTAGGAGATGCATAGCAACGAGCGGGGAGAGTGTGTCCACGTACCCTCGTAGACCGAAAGCGGAAGCGTTTAGTAACGCGGTTGATGTAGTCGAACGTCTTCGCGATCCAACCGATCCAAGTACCGAACGTACGGCACCTCCGCGTTCAGCACACGTTCAGCTCGATGACGTCCCTCGAACTCTTGATCCAGTTGAGGCCGAGGGAGAGTCCCGTCAGCACGACGGCATGGCGACGGTGATGATGAAGTTACCGGCGCAGGGCTTCGCCTAAGCACTACGACGATATGACCGAGGTGTGTAACTGTGGAGGGGGGCACCGCACACGGCTAAGAGAAGGCTTGATGTGCCTTTGGGGTGCCCCCTCCCACTTATATAAAGGGGGGAGGAGAGGTGGCCGGCCCAAGGGGGGGCGCCATAGGGGGGAGTCCTACTTGGACTCCTGGTCCCAGTGGGATTCGCCTCCCCCCTTTCCTATTCCCACTAGGAGAAGGAGGGAAGGAGGAGGAGAAGAGAAGGAAAGGGGGGCCGCCCCCCAACCCTAGTCCAATTCGGTTTGGGCTTGGGGGGGGGGGGGCACCACCACCTGGCCGCCGCCCCCTCTCTCCACTAGGGCCCATGAAGGGCCATTAACTCCCGGGGGGGGTTCCGGTAACCCTCGGTACTCCAGAAAATGCCCAAACCTTTCTGAAACCATTCCGGTGTCCAAACATAACCTTCCAGTATATCAATCTTTATGTCTCGACCATTTTGAGACTCCTCGTCATGTCCGTGATCTCATCCGGGACTCCGAACAAACTTCAGTTCATCAAATCACATAACTCATAATACAAATCGTCATCGAACGTTAAGCGTGCGGACCCTACGGGTTCGAGAACTATGTAGACATGACCAAGACACATCTCCGGTCAATAACCAATAGTGGAACCTGGATGCTCATATTGGTTCCCATATATTAAGATCTTTATCGGTCAAAGCGCACAACATCATACGTTGTTCCCTTTGTCATTGGTATGTTACTTGCCTGAGATTCGATCGTCGGTATCATCATACCTAGTTCAATCTCGTTACCGGCAAGTCTCTTTACTCATTCCGTAATGCATCATCCGGTGACTAACACATTAGTCACATTGCTTGCAAGGCTCATAGTGATGTGCATTACCGAGAGGGCCCGGAGATACCTCTCCGATACACTGAGTGATAAATCCTAATCTCAATCTATGCCAACTCAACAAACACCATCAGGGACATCTGTAGAGCATCTTTATAATCACCCAGTTATGTTGTGATGTTTGATAGCACACAAGGTGTTCCTCTGGTATTCGGAAGTTGCAAAATCTTATAGTCTGAGGAACATGTATAAGTCATGAAGAAAGCAATAGCAGAAAAACTAAACAATCATTATGCTAAGCTAACAGATGGGTCTTGTCCATCACATCATTCTCTAATGATGTGATCCCGTTCATCAAATGACAACACATGTCTACGGTTAGGAAACTTAACCATCTTTGATGAACAAGCTAGTCAAGTAGAGGCATACTAGGGACACTCTATTTGTCTATGTATCCACATGTACTAAGTTTCCGGTTAATACAATTCTAGCATGAATAATAAACATTTATCATGATATAAGGAAATATAAATAACAACTTTATTATTGCCTCTAGGGCATATTTCCTTCAGTCTCCTACTTGCACTAGAGTCAATAATCTAGATTACATAGTAATGATTCTAACACCCATGGAGTCTTGGTGCTGATCATGTTTTGCTCGTGAGAGAGGTTTAGTCAACGGGTCTGCAACATTCAGATCCGTATGTATCTTGCAAATCTCCGTGTCTCCCTCCTTGACTTGATCGCGGATGGTATTGAAGCGTCTCTTGATGTGCTTGGTTCTCTTGTGAAATCTGGATTCCTTTGCCAAGGCAATTGCACCAGTATTGTCACAAAAGATTTTCATTGGACCCGATGCACTAGGTATTACACCTAGATCGGATATGTACTCCTTCATTTGCTGCTTCCGAAGCAGCTATGTACTCCGCTTGACACGTAGATCCCGCCACGACGCTCTGCTTAGAACTGCACCAACTGAAAGCTCCACCATTCAATATAAATATGTATCCGGTTTGCGACTTAGAGTCATCCGGATCAGTGTCAAAGCTTGCACCGACGTAACCATTTACGACGAGCTCTTTGTCACCTCCATAAACGAGAAACATATCCTTAGTCCTTTTCAGGTATTTCAGGATGTTCTTGACCGCTGTCCAGTGATCCACTCTTGGATTACTTTGGTACCTCCCTGCTAAACTAATAGCAAGGCACACATCAGGTCTGGTACACAACATTGCATACATGATAGAACCTATGGCTGAGGCATAGGGAATGACTTTCATTTTCTCTCGATCTTCTGCAGTGGTCGGGCATTGAGTCTGACTCAACTTCACACCTTGTAACACAGGCAAGAACCTTTTCTTTGAATGATCCAGTTTGAATTTCTTCAAAACTTTATCAAGGTATGTGCTTTGTGAAAGTCCAATTAAGCGTATTGATCTATCCCTATAGATCTTGATGCCCAATATATAAGCAGCTTCACCGAGGTCTTTCATTGAAAAATTCTTATTCAAGTAACCTTTTATGCTATCCGGAAATTCTGTATTATTTCCAATCAACAATATGTCATCCAGATATAATATTAGAAATGCTACAGAGCTCCCACTCACTTTCTTGTAAATACATGCTTCTCCAAAAGTCTGTATAAAACCATATGCTTTGATCACACTATCAAAGCGTATATTCCAACTCCGAGAGGCTTGCACCAGTCCATAAATGGATCGCTGGAGCTTGCACACTTTGTTAGCACCCTTTGGATCGACAAAACCTTCTGGTTGCATCATATATAACTCTTCTTTAAGATATCCATTAAGGAATGCAGTTTTGACATCCATTCGCCAAATTTCATAATCATAAAATGCGGCAATTGCTAACATGATTCGGACCGACTTAAGCATCGCTACGGGTGAGAAAGTCTCGTCGTAGTCAACTCCTTGAACTTGTCGAAAACCTTTCGCAACAAGTCGAGCTTTGTAGACAGTAACATTACCGTCAGCGTCAGTCTTCTTCTTGAAGATCCATTTATTCTCTGTGGCTTGCCGATCATTGGGCAAGTCAACCAAAGTCCATAATTTGTTCTCATACATGGATCCCATCTCAGATTTCATGTCCTCAAGCCATTTCGCGGAATCTGGGCTCATCATCGCTTCCTCATAGTTCGTAGGTTTGTCATGGTCAAGTAACATGACTTCCAGAACAGGATTACCGTACCATTCTGGTGCGGATCTTACTCTGGTTGACCTACAAGGTTCAGTAGTAACTTGATCAAAAGTTTCATGATCATCATCATTAGCTTCCTCACTGATTGGTGTAGGAATCACTGGAACTAATTTCTGTGATGAACTACTTTCCAATTCAGGAGAAGGTACAATTACCTCATCAAGTTCTACTTTCCTCCCACTCACTTCTTTCGAGAGAAACTCCTTCTCTAAAAAGGATCCATTCTTAGCAACGAATATCTTGCTTTCGGATCTGTGATAGCAGGTGTACCCAACTATCTCATTTGGGTATCCTATGAAGACACATTTCTCTGATTTGGGTTCGAGCTTATCAGGTTGAAGCTTTTTCACATAAGCATTGCAACCCCAAACTTTAAGAAATGACAACTTGGGTTCTTGCCAAACCACAGTTCATATGGTGTCGTCTCAACGGATTTAGATGGAGCCCTATTTAACGTGAATGCAACCGTCTCTAAAGCATAACCCCAAAACGATAACGGTAAATCAGTAAGAGACATCATAGCTCGCACCATATCTAATAAAGTGTGGTTACGACGTTCGGACACACCATTACGTTGTGGTGTTCCAGGTGGCATGAGTTGCGAAACTATTCCACATTGTTTCAAATGAAGACCAAACTCATAACTCAAATATTCACCTCCACGATCAGATCGTAGACACTTTATTTTCTTGTTACGATGATTTTCCACTTCACTCTGGAATTCTTTGAACTTTTCAAATGTTTCAGACTTATGTTTCATCAGGTAGATATACCCATATCTGGTCAAATCATCTGTGAAGGTTAGAAAATAACGATACCCGCCGCGAGCCTCAACACTCATCCGACCGCATACATTAGTATGTATAATTTCCAACAAGTCAGTTGCTTGCTCCATTGTTCCGGAGAACGGAGTCTTAGTCATCTTGCCCATGAGGCATGGTTCACAAGTATCAAGTGATTCATAATCAAGTGATTCCAAAAGCCCATCAACATGGAGTTTCTTCATGTGCTTTACACCAATATGATCTAAACGGCAGTGCCACAAATAAGTTGCACTATCATTATTAACCTTGCATCATTATTAACCTTGCATCCATCCCTCACACGATGACCTAATCAGAAGCATTGAATGCACCGAAGCAGATCCCTACACTTAAAAGGCTGATGGCCTTTACCAAAGTAGCACAAACACCTATTCCCGAGCCACATCCACGGAGGGGCGTGTCGGTGTCAAAACCAGCGGATCTCGGGTAGGGGGTCCCGAACTGTGCGTCTAAGGTCGATGGTTGCAGGAGACGGGGGACACGATGTTTACCCAGGTTCGGGCCCTCTCTATGGAGGTAATACCCTACTTCCTGCTTGATTGATCTTGATGAATATGAGTGTTACAAGAGTTGATCTACCACGAGATCGTAGTGGCTAAACCCTAGAGGCCTAGCCTGTATGACTATGGTAATGAGTATATCCTATCCGGACTACGCCCTCTAGTTTATATAGACACCGGAAGGATCTAGGGTTGCATAGAGTCGGTTACATAGGAAGGAATCTTCATAGTTGATCGCCAAGCTTGCCTTCCACGCCAAGAAGAGTCCTATCCGGACACGGGTACAATCTTCGGCCTTCATGTCTTCATAGCCCATCAGTCCGGCCCATGGATAACAGGCCAGACGCCCGAGGACCCCTTAGTCCAGGACTCCCTCAGTAGCCCCTGAACCTGGCTTCAATGACGAGGAGTCCGGTGCACAGATTGTCTTCGGCATTGCAAGGTGGGTTCCCCTTTTTCCGAACTCCAAGATAATATTTGGATGCGACGATAGTATCCGGACCTGTAACACGTTCCACACACAACTGCAGAGAGAATATAATACTTGCACGAGTCCCATCCGCTGACAGCTTTTTACATCATGACATTACGTCAGCCCGGTCATAACTTCGGACCGCTTTGTGTTCATCGTTCCATGTTTCGAGACGCGGTTGCTATTGGTACGTCTTGTCAAAGCAGAGATCGTGTCCCTTTATTGCGGGAGTCTCATCAATGCGGGTATGGGTAACCCAACCGTGCCGTTTATACAACCCTTGGGAATAGGCGAATTCTAAGGCGAGTGGGGAGGTGCTCAACATTTACTGCATTTATAAGGGGATAAGGGCTCTCCCTTCTCCTCCCACGCCTTCTCTCTATCTCCGCCCTTCCAATCTCGAGCTCCAGCGCCCAAGTTCTCATCTCCTTTCCACTCGAGCTAGCACTCAACCATGTCCGGATCCGGAGGTCAGGGCAAGTGGATGGTCTTCTCCGTCAAGGAAGAGGACATTACTGAGCTTCGGGCGGCCGGATACTTGGCGAAGCAAATCGTCCACCGCCTGCCGGCCGAGGGACAAGTCGTCCCCACGCCGGAGCCCAATGAGAGGGTTGTATTCCTCCCTCATTTCTTCCGCGGACTAGTGTTCCCGCTCCACCCTTTTGTTCGCGGGCTGATGTATTATTACGGGATAGATTTCCACGATCTGTCCCCGAACTCCTTCCTCAACATCTCGGCGTTTATCGTCGTGTGTGAGGCCTTCCTCTGCATCCAACCCCATTTCGGGCTATGGCTCAAAGTCTTCAATGTGAAGCCGAAGGTGGTGGATGGCCAGCACGCGGAGTGCGGGGGAGCCATGGTGAGTAAGCTGTCAAACGTCTCATGGACGAAAGGCACTTTCATGGAGACGGTAAAGGAGTGGCAGAAACAGTGGTCCTACATCACAGAACCCCGCGGCACCACCTGGGCCGCAGCTGCCGAATTCCGCTCCGGTGCTCCCATGCAACTCACCTCCTGGGTCGAGAAGAGACCGAACTGGTGTTCGCCCGATGAGCTGATAGCGCTGCAGACGCGCGTTCAGAGTATGACAGCCAAGAACGTCAAGCTTGTCGATGTAATCCAGGTGATGCTAGTTCGCCGGATCCTCCCGTGCCAGTGCAGAAGTCTCCCTCTATGGGAGTTTAATCCTAAGAAGCACCAAACCCTGGAGAGGCTCTTCGAAACTACTCACGAAGGTGCCTGGAAGTTGCTCTTTAAGGGCAACGAGAAACCGCCGGCCACGGATTCAGACCGTGGTCACGATTGTAAACACCTCGCCAGCGAGGTATGTTATTTTTGACGTATCCCCAACTTAATTGTTTCGAGGATGATGTCTGAGTTTTATCATTGCTTTTTCAGGATTGGATGGAGAGGGCGAAGCGGATCCAGTGTCCGGCTCCACTGCCTGAAGAACCAGTCATCCCGCGTCTGGCGAAGATGCTGGTGCCGGTGCCATAAAAGGTGCCGGAGAAGAAGGCCAAGAAGAAGGCAAAGGGGGCCAAAAGTGGCCCCCGTTGCAAGGGCACTTCGGACGTGACGTCCGAAGACGAGGAAGCCCATTCCTCTGTCCCTGAGGATGACGACGAGGAAGAGGAGGAGGAGGAGGAGAAGAAACCTCCCCCTAAGGAGAAGAAGAGGGGGGCCTCCACGAATCTGGAGGCGGGAACGCCCAAGAAGGGGAAGGGCGCCCCTGCGGTCGACACCGCGTGGGACGTTGACAGCAGTCCGGAGCGACGGCTCCGCACTAAGCCCCGGGCCGCATCGTAAGTACTATGAATCTCGTACATAAGTGTACCCGGCCTCTCCTTTTTATCGTTTTGACATGGTTAATTGTGCCATTGCAGTCCGGCCCGCGGCAGCATCCATTGATCCTCTTCAGGGGGTTCGTTGGATCCGGCAGAAATGGCCAGTATGTCGCCGCCGCCCGCTTACTCCCCTGAGGCCAAGGACGACACCGAAGTGTTGTCCCGGAGGACCGCTCCGAGTCGGGGAGGGGCCCAGGATGTTGTCCAAGAGGCGCCGCAAGGCGAGACCTCCGCTGCCGGACATATGGGGGAGTAGATCCCCATGGAGGATGGCGAAGAGGGACGTATTCAATTCGGCCCTCAGCCGAATACGATCCCGGGGACCGATATGGCCCCGGAATCTGGCGCGTGCCTTCCTTCGAAGGAGGGGGTGCGCCAATTCCACCGATGGCCCCTATCCAGCCAGGGGCACCAGATAACCTGATGGAGGCACTACGAGGCGCCTCCATTGGGGACGAGCACCGTGTCCTTATGGGTACGGTGATCGAGAAAATCCAGTCCGCCAAGAGCGGACTAAACGAGGCCTGCAACAATCTGTTGACAGGTTTTGAGGTAAGTCACGTAGGAAGAGAACACCCCGTGCTGACAGTAGCCCCTGAGACACTGTCCGGTGTTCAGAAAGAAATGCCGGACAGGGGATCAACCCTTTGTAGGAGACTAACTTGATATACATGAATGAGCAGGCGTCGCCGTTGGTCGCGACCTCGCATGCTGCCGAAGTCTCTGAACTGAAGCAGAGGTTGGAGCGGGCCGAGAACGAGCTCGGCGAGGTGAAGATGAAGCTCCAGAAGAAGCAATGTGAGTGACTACTTGCTGTGTATTCGGAAACAATAAGTGGTGAGTATTGACCGGAGTGTCATAATGTGTGTAGGGGCGGCGACCGAGGTCGAGGCCCAAGGCTGTCCAGCAGCAAGCCGCCCTTAAGAAGCTCAAGGCCTGGGTCGACGAGATCCAGCAGGAGCTCCAGGACGCGGTGAAAAAGTGTGAGGCTTTGGAGCTCGAAGCGTCCGTTCGAGAGACCGAACTTACCAAAGCTCGCCAGAGCGCGGAGGCCGCATAGAATGAGGCCCGGGGCGCTCTCTAGGAGATCCAGGAGGCCAAGAAGATCGCAGCGGGTAAGGCATTTAACATGCAAAGCAAGTATGCGGAGAGGAAGTACCTTTTACTAACCCGGATTCGGAGTTGCCCAGGGGCTTTTGCGGATCTACCATGCAGCGTGTCCGATGCGGCGGAGTTCTGCCGAGCCAAAGAAGGGAGCTCCACGGAGAAGATGTTTTGGACGCAATACGCTGTGCTAGAACATCCAGTGCCCTTTACCGATCAGCTGAAACAGCTGGTCGAGTTGCACAGGGTGGCCGAACTGGCCATGAAGGACTTAATAATCCAGCTGTGGCCAGCCGAGGCGATACCCAACAGTTATTTTGGCCTCGTGAAGTGGGTGATGGAGGCGTGTCCGCGGCTAGACATCGTCAAGTGATCAGTCTACATCGAGGGTGCCCGCATGGCCTTCGCTCGTTGCAAGATGTGGTGGGCGAAGATGGGCGCCGTCGAGGTGGCCAGTTGGACGCCGGAGGGGAAGGAGCACCGCACACCCGAGCGATATTTTGCGGATGTCCTGGAGGGATCTCGTCTTGCAGCCGCGCAGTGCGGGCAGGACCTTATTTTCGAATGAAGACATTCTTTTTTTTTTGCCTTGTATGATGAAAACAAATCCGGTTTGTAATATAATGTTTGTTATGTTTTGATTGTTTCCTCCTGTGCGGCCGTGTTATATTAAATATGAGGGTTGGCCAGTCATCGGCTTCTGCCCTCACGTAGGTAGTACGGAGGTGTTCGTGATGGAATCTAAACAATCTTGATCCAATTATATGGTCCTTGAAGGAGTTGTTTAGCGCAACGAACCAGGCAATCAGACTATGTGGCTTAAACGCCCTCACTTAGCCATAGGAGTTTTATAATAAAACATAGGCCCAGCCCCTGGTATACAAATCAGGGTGCTGTCAGCGTCTGATCGGGAAGTACCGATCCTTCGCGAAATGCAGAAAACATCTCCAACGATTTGTGACCTCCGAACAGCTGACCGGCTCTCGCCGCATCATGATAGTCAGTTTTTGGCTTTCTCTACTGAGGTGCTCATCTGGTCTAGGCCAGGGCACAATCGCATTAGTTCTCCCTTTACTACCCTAGCCGATATAGCAGAACGTAGGGTAGTAAGCATAGGAGCCGGGCAACCCAACTATTGACCAAAGACATGATTCGGAGCCAATGCATATAATGCTAAATTCGGGGTGCCGAACTTATCTATAAGAAGTGTTCGGACTTTGTTGCCGTATTATGGGGCGATAGGAAGCCCCTGGCGAATATGAAATGTACCAAAGTGTACGGGTGCGAGGATATAAGTAATTAATAGCAACGGGAAACAGAAAAAGAGCAGAGGTAGTATCTGGGGCCCCTTGACGTGGGCTGTAAACTGTTTCCATTATAGTTGGGTTAATGCGTCAAAGCGCATTTATACAAGTAATGCGATAAGCAACCGGCCATTTAACATGCCAAAACCAGAGGAGAGCTGCATTTGGGTACTGAAAAATAGGTAGAGTAGTCATTGAATTGTCCTCTAGGGCTTCCCCTGTATGCCCTTGCTCTGCGCCAATCTGGTGTACTTGTCCTTTGACAGAACTGGTAATCAGGCCATCGGAGGACGCTTGTATAAAAGATACCTGAAAAAGGAAAAAGAGAAAAATGGAAATAGCAAAGATACTAGTGAGTCCGGGATCGGTGTAGCCAAACTGTGGATCACACGCTAGTTGTGCCTCCGTCATGCCCATGGGATTTTGAGTGCGTAATTATGTACGCGAGGTGCGGATGCGGCTACCTCATCAGGACCGGGACGGAGGCCGAATTGCTAGTCGAGCTCTTGACGAGCCAAACCGTCCTGTTGCAGTGTGGTCCGGACTCTCTTAGTGATGTCCAGGGGCTCGGCAGCCAGATTCCGGTTCTGCTTGAGAAGGCCGCTCTGTACCTCAGCTGCTAGGGCGGCTGTGTTCTCCTCTGTTCGGAGGGAGCGTTCAGTGTTTTCGTTGACTGTTATGACGCCGCGTGGACCGGGCATCTTGAGCTTGAGATAAGCATAGTGTGGCACTGCGTTGAATCTAGCAAACGCAGTTTGTCCGAGCAGTGCGTGGTAGCCACTGCGGAAGGAGACGATATCGAAGATTAACTCTTCGCTTCGGAAGTTGTCCGGGGACCGAAGACCACTTCCAGCGTGATTGAGCCCGTGCAACGGGCCTCTATGCCTGGTATGACTCCTTTAAAGGTAGTCTTTGTGGGCTTGATTCGTGAGGGATTAATGCGCACTGTATCCTGATAGAGCAAGTTGAGGCTGCTACCACCGTCCATTAATACTCGTGTTAGGTGAAATCCGTCGATGATTGGGCCGACGACCAGTGCGGCCGAACCGCCATGGCGGATACTAGTTGGATGATCTCGATGATCGAAGGTGATTGGGAATGATGACCACAGATTGAATTTTGGGGCGACTGGCTCTACCGCGTAGACGTCCCTGAATGCTCGCTTGCGCTCCCTTTTGGGTATGTGTGTAGCGTATATCATGTTCACCGTTTGACTTGAGGGGGAAATTTCTTCTGCCCCCCAGTGTTCGGCTGTCGGGGCTCTTCGTCCTCGTCCTCGCTTTGTGATCCCTTTTCCTTGTCCTCGGCATTTAACTTGCCAGCCTGTTTAAAAACCCAACAATCCCTGTTGGTATGATTGGCTTGTTTGTCTGGGGTGCCATATATTTGGCATGGACGGTCGAGTATGTGGTCCAAGCTGGATGGTCCCTCATTGTTCCTTTTGTAGGGCTTCTTCCGCTGGCTGGACTTGGAGCCGCTGAATCCAGTGTGAACTGCCGTGTCATCGGTGTTATCGCCATTACTTCGGCGTTTGTGTTTATTGCGCCGGAGCTTGCCGGTGCTTTTTTGGCCTCGGAGGGGCCTGCCTCGTTGGCTGTGTTTGTACTACGAGCCAGCCAACTATCCTCACCCGCGCAAAAGCAGGTCATGAGTGCCGTGAGGGCTGCCATGGATTTTGGCTTTTCTTGGCCGAGGTGGCGGGCGAGCCATTCGTCGCGGATGCTGTGTTTGAAGGCCGCTAGGGCTTCAGCATCCGGACAGTCAACGATCTGGTTCTTTTTGGTTAGGAACCTAGTCCAGAATTTTCTGGCTGATTCTCCACGTTGTTGAACTATATGACTTAAGTCATTGGCGTCTGGTGGCCGGACATAAGTGCCTTGGAAGTTGTCAAGAAAAGCTTCTTCCAAGTCCTCCCAACTGCCGATGGAATTTAGGAAGGCTATTTAGCCAGTGTCTAGCTGGCCCTTTTAATTTTAGTGGGAGGAATTTGATAGCGTGGAGGTCATCTCCTCGAGCCATATGTATGTGGAGAATAAAATCTTCGATCCATACTGCGGGATCGGTTGTTCCGTCGTATGATTCGATATTGATGGGCTTGAACCCCTCGGGGAATTTGTGATCCAGTACTTCATCTGTGAAGCAGAGGGTGTGCGGCGCCTCTAATCGGGCCGCGTCATGGCGCACCTCCGATGAAGTCCGTCTGCGGTTATCGGCCCGGGCGTGACTAGGTTTGTCACGTCCGAATAGGTAGCCGTCATCCCGAGTCAGAAAGCGTGCTCGCGATCCGTAGATTGATCTGGTGTGTCCTGCTCTACTGTCCAGTTCCCGCTGAAGGTCGTATGTATAGTCCCGAGCTGTTTTGTCTCTGTGTTTGCGGGGCGGTGGGGCGTTCTGCTGTTCGGCATGAGTTGGCATTTTGTCCCGACCGCAGGGTGGTCGGTCCGCCACACTGTCCCAACCACGCGGTGGTCGTTCCGCATTGCGCGAGGGAGGTATGGGATCTGGTGCCTCCTCATCGAACTGAGGTAGCAGTCTGCGCTTCGGGTAACTCCTGGCTGGGCGCTTGAGGCCGTATTCTTCGGCTGCCAGGACATCGGTCCATCTGTCAATGAGTAGGTCTTGATCGGCTTGGAGCTGCTGCTGCTTTTTCTTGAGGCTTCTTGCAGTAGCTATTAGCTGGCGCTTGAAGCGCTCCTGCTCGAGGGGTGCCTTAGGCACGATGAAATCCTTGCTGCCGAGGCTCTCCTCATCCTCGGTGACTGGACGATAACTGTCGTCATCCGGGTCATTGGGCATGGTCTGTTTATTAGGGTTAACTTGCCCGTTGTCTTGTTCCTCCTGTTCGGATGCAGCTCCAATAGGGTCTTCATTGTTTTCGGCGTTGCCCGGAGTACTATTTTCTCCGGTGCCAGTGTTGCCATCTTTTGAGCGACGAGGCTTAGAACGGCGTTTAGGGCACCGGCGGTTGGACTGTGTCTCAGAAGGTTTATTCGCAACTGGATCTTCTTTGTCATCGTCGCTAGCTTTTTTAGGTGTGTCAACCATGTACACATCGTACGAAGAGGTGGCCGTTCAACATCCAGTGAATGGCGGGTCTTGACCTTGCTCCTTGTCGGCATCGTCATCCATACTGTCGATGTCTTCGGAGCCATAATCAAGCACCTCGGTTAAGTCATCGACAGTGGCTATGAAGTGGGTGGCGGGTGGGAAGCAAAATTCCCCATCATCGGCTTCTAGCTCGAACCGAACATAGTTCGGCTATGAGTCCTTCTCCAAGGACAAATTCTTTAAAGAGTTTAGCACATCACCCAAAGGTGAGTGCTAGAAGATGTCTGGAGCGCTGAGTTCGAAAATCGATAACTGATCCAGCTCGGTGTCTGCAGGCGTACATGGTCCGGAACTTATAGCCGGAGACGAGTCCGGAGTTCCGATGACGCAAATATTGTAGGGTGTCGAGTCTGTGTGCGGCTCCAACGTCGCAGACTCTGTGGCCTCGGATGGCACGATCTGCTCCGACTCTAAGGCCGTTGCAGCAACAGGAACCATCTCCTGGATGTGACCCGATGACAGATTTAAGTCATGTTCATCGGAGCGAGGGGGAGCGATCATCGCGGTCTCGAATCCGTCAAAGATCAAGTCTCCGTGGATGTCCGCAACGTAGTTCAAGCTTCCGAATCTGACCTGATGGCCAGGGCGTAACTATCGATCTGCTCCAAATGGCCAAGTGAGTTGGCCCGTAGTACGAAGCCGCCGAACACGAAGATCTGTCCGGGGAGGAAGGTTTCTCCCTGGACAGCGTCACTATGGACGATCG
Source organism: Triticum aestivum (assembly GCF_018294505.1). Taxonomy (NCBI): domain Eukaryota; kingdom Viridiplantae; phylum Streptophyta; class Magnoliopsida; order Poales; family Poaceae; genus Triticum; species Triticum aestivum. Next base: position 124,269,086 of record NC_057796.1, on the reverse strand, counting down.
AAGGGGCCATCGAACCTTTCGTCGACGGCATAGTGGAACTCTCAATGAAAGCACCAATGTCGGTGTCAAAACCGGCGGATCTCGGGTAGGGGGTCCCGAACTGTGCGTTTAAGATCGATGGTTGCAGAGACGGGGGACACGATGTTTACCCAGGTTCGGGCCCTCTCTATGGAGGTAATACCCTACTTCCTACTTGATTGATCTTGATGAATATGAGTGTTACAAGAGTTGATCTACCACGAGATCATAGTGGCTAAACCCTAGAGGCCTAGCATGTATGACTATGGTAATGAGTATATACTATCCGGACTACGCCCTCCAATTTATATAGACACCGGAGGGATCTAGGGTTACATAGAGTCAGTTACATAGGAAGGAATCTTCATAGTTGATCGCCAAGCTTGCCTTCCACGCCAAGAAGAGTCCTATCCGGACACGGGTACAGTCTTCGGCCTTCATGTCTTCATAGCCCATCAGTCCGGCCCATGGATAACAGGCCGGACGCCCGAGGACCCCTTAGTCCAGGACTCCCTCAGGGCGCGCTGATGATGCTTGAAAGCAAGGGATAGAAGATCCAGGCGCACGCGGCGGGATTGGACAAGCTCCCAGCCTGTCGGGTCAATAGCTCCTGTGCGACATCTTTGAGGTGCAATGGAAGGAGTGCGACGTAGTTGACAAAAATAGTTGTAGTGCTACGTTTCAGAAACCCAAATAGCCAAGGCCCACTCGGGCGATTAAACCGGTCGTCAACCGGAATGAGATTATGTTTAAGACATGTGGGTCCTGATGAAGCTATGTACCTAGGGTAGGGTCATAGGCCTGACCTAGACACCCTCCCCTAGGACATCACCCTAAAGTCAGAAGTATTCAAAGGATAACAGCATCTACTCGACCAGAAGCATTCCACTCGGAGGATTCGATGTCACTCGACCGTAACAGAAACCGCTCGACGGAAAGAAGATCCAAAGTCACTCTGCACAGCAATGGTCGGGCGTTACTCATAGGCTTAATGATCATTATGTCACTTTATTATGGACGTTACCTGTAACGCTCCCTCTTTATGTACATTGAACTCCTTGTAACGTGGGCTGGCTGGGGTCCTGGCGCACTCTATATAAGCCACCCCCTCCACTGGCACAAGGGTTCGCACCCCCTGTAACACACACACACACACACACACACACACACACACACACACACACACACACACACACACACACACACACACATAATTCAGTCGACCACCTCCGGGCTCCGAGACGTGGGGCTATTACTTCCTCCGCGAAGGGCCTGAACTCGTAAAACTCGTGTGTACAACTTCGCCATAGCTAGGATCTTGCCTCCTAATACCTACCCCCATTCTACTGTCAGTCTTAGATCCACGACAGTTGGCGCCCACCGTGGGGCAGGTGTCTTAGCGACTTTTTGGTGAAGTTGCATTTTTTCCGATTCCCATCATCATGTTTTCCGGGGGTGGATTGGCTGAGGGCCGCGAGATCCGTCTCGGCGCGCTCGTCTTCGTCGCCGACGACTCCGCCTGGCTTCAAGAGGCTCCACTCGACGTCGAGGCGCTCCCCATCCACGGGGCGACGCACTTTCGCGCGTGCGTCCGTGGCGTCCTTCTCCGGCAGCCGTCGACCCAGTATCGGTCGGCTCCTGTGGTGTCCTCACTCCCCGCTGTTCGCCGGCGCAAGCGTTCCGGTCGGTCGCGGCTCTAGTGGTGGGTGAGACACACGGCGGCCCGTCAGTCGGCCACCCCACAAGTCGCGGCAATCGAGCCCAACGAAACTCTCTACGGCCTGTTCGACTGGCTCCGTCGAGACTGCATCCGAGTGCGACAGTAGCGATCCCGCGGCAGAAGTCTTGATGGTCAACGGACCACGCAGTCCTCCTGGCTTTCCCCGCGACGACGGTGGCGATGGCGGCGGTGATCCGTCGCGTGCTCACGAGGAGTACCACCCCGAGCCCCTTTCTTCGCAGCAGAGGGAAGAGCTTCTCCACCGCAATATGGATGCACTTCACACTCCTATCGTTGGAGAAACCCCCGAGGCCCGGGCCTTGGAGGAGGCGCGCCTGGCCAACTTGGCTGAGTGCACTCGACTGGAAAATCTACAACATGCACTCGACGAGCGTGCTCGGCAGCGGATTCCTGAGTCCAGTCAATGACAGCTTTTTCCGCCTTAAACTCAGGTATACCGAACTCTAATTCAGAATCTCACAGCTGCAGCCCGAATAGCAGAGTCGATTCAGCCTTCCCAGTCGGAAGCTGGCAGAGGTTTGATGCAGATCTGGGCTTTACTCCGGGCAGCAGGAGAGCAGAACACAGCAGTATCTCAGTTGCGGAATAGGATTCATAGCAGATCTGTGATGGCAGACACGGTTCAGTCGGCTCACAGCCCAAGATCACCCCCGCGGCGTGAGGGACGTGGGTACCGGCAAGATCAGTACAGAAACCGCGAGTAGTATGATCACCGACTCGACCACGATGACCGTCGTTAAGTGCCCACGCCTCCCCCGAGGAGTGGTTCATATGTGCCTCGGCAGCATGATGACAGACGCCCTCACAGTGGCGGGCGAAGAATTCCAGTCAACCCCAGGGAGCCGGGCTTTGATGCGAGATCTATTCTCGTTCAAGGTCTGGTTGACAGGAACAGAGCACACAGAGAGGGTCATGACAGAGATCACCCGACTGGCAGCAGAGTGCATGTTTCAGGTCCAGAGTGCTTCAGTAGAGCCATCAGGGCTGCAGTGATTCCTCCCAACTTCAGGTTGGCGACTGGAGTCAGCAAGTTCACTGGTGAGTCCAAGCCTGACACTTGGCTTGAGGATTACCGAGTGGCTGTACAGATCGGTGGCGGCAATGATGAAGTGGCCATGAAGCACCTTCCTCTGATGTTGGAAGGCTCTGCCAGAGCATGGTTGACTCAGTTGGCATCTGGCAGCATATACAGTTGGGAAGAACTCGCCCGAGTGTTTGTTAGAACTTTTGAGGGTACTTGCAAACGGCCGGCAGGGTTAACAGAATTGAGCACTGCGTGCAGAAACCGAATGAAACCCTGAGAGACTATATCCAGAGATGGATCATGTTGCACCATAAAGTGGAGAATGTGTCAGATCACCAAGCGGTTTGTGCCTTCAAGGAAGGCGTTAAATATCGAGAGTTGAATCTGAAATTCGGTCGGACAGGGGATATGTCCCTGACTCGGATGATGGAGATTGCCACCAAATATGCTAAAGGTGAAGAGGAAGACCAACTCCGGGGTGGCAAGCACAAAACATACGCCCAGGAAACCGGAGGAGGGAATTCCAATCGGAAACAGAAACGCAAGGCCGAGCCAGCTGCTCCTGGTGAGGCTTTAGTTGTGGCTCAAGGAAAGTTCAAGGGGAAGCCCAAAGGGCCCTAGAACCCCAAGAAAGTGAAAGATCAAGCCAGAAATGATGTGTTGGATCTACCATGCCACATTCATACCAAGAAAGAAGAAGAGGGTAATCTCATTTACCCTAAACACACCACTCGACAGTGTCGACTCCTGATCCAGCAGTTTTGAGAGAAACAACCCAGTGAGAGGGAAAAGGAGTCGGACAAGGGTGAGGATAAGGAAGAAGATGATGATGGTTTTCCCAACGTCAATTCCACTCTGATGATTTTTGTTGATGTTGAGAGCAAAAGTCGACTGAAAGTTGTCAACAGAGAAGTGAACATGGTTGCTCCGGCAACACCAAGTTATTTGAAGTGGTCCCAGACTGCCATCACATTCGACCAGACTGACCATCCAACACGTATAGCCACCCCTGGGAGGCAAGCGTTGGTGGTCGACCCAGTTGTTGAAGGCACTCGACTAACTAAAGTGCCGATGGATGGTGGTAGTGGCCTGAATATCCTTTACGCTGAAACCTTGAAGGGAATGGGCGTTCTGATGTCCAAACTTAGTGAAAGCAATATGAGTTTCCATGGCGTTATACCAGACAAGAAGGCTGAATCACTCGGCCAGATCGCCCTTGATGTGGTTTTCGGTGATTCCAAGAATTACTGCAAGGAAAAGTTGACGTTTGAAGTAGTGGATTTCTAGAGTGCTTATCATGCTATTCTGGGTAGGCCTGCCTATGCACGTTTCATGGCTCGACCATGTTACGTGTACCTCAAATTGAAAATGCCTGGTCCCAGAGGAGTGATCACTATCACTGGCAATCGGCAGAAGGCAGAAGAGTGCTTCTAGAAGGGCTCAAAAATCACCGATGCACAAATGGCATCAGTCGAAATGCAACAATATCGGAAGAATGCAGATCCGAGTGATTTGCTGCGCTCCAAGAAGCCTGCCACTGATTCTGCATTTCAGTCGTCCGGTGAAACCAAGCCGATTCATATTCACCCGACCGATCCTAATGCTGCTCCTACTCATATCTCAACATCACTCGACAGCAAATAGGAAGAAGCGCTGATCCAGTTCCTCCATGAGAACTGGGACATCTTTGCATGGAAACCTTCTGACATGCCAAGTGTACCCAGGGGACTGGCTGAGCATCGTTTGCGAGTCGACCCGAAAGTAAAACCAGTCAAGGAACATCTTCAACGGTCCGCCGTACAGAAGAGAAAAGCAATTGGTGAGGAAGTGGCTCGGCTCCTGGCAGCTGAGTTCATCCGAGAGATTTACCACTCCGAGTGGCTTGCCAATGTTGTCATGGTCCCCAAGAAGGACGATTCACTTCGCATGTGCATTGACTTCAAGCATATCAATTGGGCCTGCCCGAAAGATCATTTTCCTCTCCCCCGTATCGACCAGATCGTCGACTCGACCGCGGGGTGTGAGCGTCTGTCCTTTTTAGATGCCTATTCCGGGTACCATCAGATCCGACTGTATGGACCCGATGAGATAAAAACAGCTTTCATCACTCCATTCGGGTGCTTCTATTATGTCACCATGCCATTCGGCCTCAAGAACGCCGGAGCCACATTTATGAGGATGATTCAGAAGTGTTTGCTCACTCAAATCAGTCAGGATGTGGAGGTATATATGGATGACATTGTGGTCAAGTCGCGTAAAGGTTCCGACCTGCTGACTGACCTTGCTGAAACCTTTGCCAACCCGAGAAGATATGATATCAAGCTTAATCCGTGAAAATGCACATTCAGAGTTCTAGGAGGTAAATTACTCGGTTTTCTCGTTTCCGAACGGGGGATCGACGCAAACCCGGAGAAAGTTGGTGCCATCCTCCGAATGAAACGCCCTGTGCGTGTGCATGATGTTCAGAAGCTCACAGGTCGTTTGGCCGCCTTGAGTCGATTCATTTCTCGTCTCGGTGAAAAGGCCTTGCCTCTTTACCGACTGATGAAGAAATCTAACAAGTTCGAGTGGACTGACGAAGCTGACGCAACGTTTGTAGAGCTCAAAGCCCTGCTTTGCACCCAGCCGATGCTTGTTGCCCCAATCAGCAAAGAACCTTTACTGCTTTATATTGCAGCCACTGGACAAGTTGTCAGTACTGTACTCACGGTCGAGCGGGAAGAAGAAGGGAAAGCCTATAAAGTTCAGCGCCCAGTATACTATGTTTCTGAAGTTCTGACTCCATCCAAGCAAAGATATCCACATTATCAGAAGCTTGTTTATGGGATTTACATGACCACGAAGAAGGTTGCACACTATTTCACTAATCACTCCATCACAGTCGTCAGCGACGCACCATTGTCAGAAATTCTGAATAACAGAGATGCAGTTGGTCGAGTGGCTAAATGGGCGATTGAACTCCTTCCATTGGATATCAAGTTTGAGGCAAAGAAAGCTATCAAGTCCCAGGCAATTGCAGATTTCCTTGCCGAGTTGATTGAGCAACAACTGCCGACTCAGATTCACTCGGAGCATTGGACCATGTTCTTTGATGGATCCAAGATGCTGAATGGTTCCGGTGCTGCGGTAGTATTGGTATCCCCCCGAGGTGACAAACTCAGCTATGTTCTCCAGATTCGTTTTGACTCCTCCAACAATGAAGCTGAATATGAAGCACTCTTGTACGGGTTGCGTATGGCCATTTCACTCGGCGTCCGTCGCCTCATGGTCTATGACGACTCGGATTTAGTGGTTAATCAAGTGATGAAGGAGTGGGACGTCAGAAGCCCAGCTATGACTGGCTATTGTAATGCAGTGAGAAAGTTAGAGAAGAGGTTTGAGGGGTTAGAGCTCCATCACATACCCCGACTGAAAAATCAAGCAGTCGATGATTTGGCAAAGATAGGTTCCAAGAGGGAGGCCATTCCCAGCAATGTGTTTTTGGAACATATTCATACACCTTCAGTTCAAGAAGATCCTTTCACTGAAGAGCCCCCACAACCAAAGAGCGCCACTGATCCGACTGAAGTCGAAGTCCCAGTCGTGGTCAACTTGATCATGGAGGTTTTGGTCATCACTCCCGACTGGACAGTACCGTATATCGCGTACATTCTTAGGAAGGAACTCCTAGAGGATAAAGAAGAGGCTCGACAGATCGTCCATTGATCCAAAGCCTTTACTGTGATAAGAGGACAGCTGTTCAAAGAAAGTGTAACTGGAGTCAGCCAGAAATGCATAACACCAGAAGAAGGTCGAGTGATCCTCAACAACATCCACTCGGGGACCTGTGGACACCATGCGTCCTCTCGGACCATTGTGGCCAAAGCATACCGAGCGGGATTTTATTGGCCACGAGCAAATGAGATGGCAAAAGAAATAGTCGACAAATGTGAAGGTTGCCAGTTTTACTCCAACATGTCTCACAAGCCTGCATCAGCCCTGAAGACCATTCCACTCGTCTGGCCCTTTGTTGTGTGGGGATTGGATATGGTTGGACCTCTGAGGACTGGTAGGAGCGGCTTCACTCATGTGCTCGTGGCAGTCGACAAGTTCACCAAATGGATTAAAGCCAAGCCTATCAAAAATCTTGAAGCTAGTAGTGCTGTCAGCTTCATCAGAGAGTTAACATTCAGATATGGTGTTTCGCACAGCATCATCACTGACAATGGGCCGAACTTCGATTCTGATGAGTTCAGAGCCTTCTGCGCTTCCCAAGGCACTCGAGTCGACAACGCTTCAGTCGCCCACCCCCAGTCGAATGGACAAGCTGAAAGGGCAAACGGATTGATTCTCAAAGGACTGAAACCCCGACTGATGCGTGATCTCAAGCATGCAGCAGGCGCCTGGGTCAATGAACTTCCATCAGTGCTTTGGGGATTGAGGAGAACTCCCAATTGGTCGACTGGCCGAACTCCATTCTTCTTGGTCTATGGAGCTGAGGCTGTACTTCCGAGTGACTTGCTTCACAATGCACCCCGAGTCAAGCTTTTCTCAGAAGATGAAGCAGAACAGGCGCGATAAGATGCAGTTGATCTCCTGGAAGAGGAAAGAGAGATGGCCCTGATCCGGTCGACCATCTATCAGCAAGACCTGCGTCGATTCCACGCCAGAAACGTGAGGGGTCGAGCATTTCAAGAGGGAGACTTGGTTCTTCGAGTGGATCAGCAGAAACCACACAAGCTTGCTCCTGCTTGGGAAGGCCCCTTCATTGTCACCAGAGTGCTCCACAATGGAGCATACCACCTTTACAACGTCGAGCACAAGAAAGACGAGCCATGCGCTTGGAATGCAGAGCTGCTCCGCCCCTTTTACACTTAAGCATTCAGACTGTTGAGATGTAATAAGAAATACCTTCTAGTTTGATTATAAAAGACACAGTTTTACAGTCTCATAAATGTTTGCTGTTTCTTTTTTGTATGTTTCAAATCCCCCAGTGGGTGCCTTAGATGCGAATCCGTTTCGCCTAAATTTGAAAAAAATCCTGTCGAGTGAAGAACAAGCCTCTCACTCGGAGACTTAGCTGCGAATCCGTTTCGCCTAAGTTTGAAAAAATCCTACCGAGTGGTGAGCAAGCCTCTCACTCGGAGACTTAGCTGTGAATCCGTTTCGCCTAAGTTTGAAAAATCCTACCGAGTGGTGAGCAAGCCGCTCACTCGGAGGCTTAGCTACGAATCCGTTTCGCCTAAGTTTAAAAAAATCCTACCGAGTAGTGAGCAAGACTCTCACTCGGAGGCTTAGCTGCAGTCCAGTACTCGCCTAAGTTCAAAAAATCCCACCGAGTGGTGAGCAACCCTCCCACTCAGGGGCTTAGCTGCAGTCCAGTACTCGCCTAAGTTTAAAAAATCCCACCAAGTGGTGAGCAACCCTCCCACTCGGGGGCTTAGCTGCAGTCTAGTACTCGCCTAAGTTTAAAAAATCCCACCGAGTGTTGAGCAACCCTCCCACTCGGGGGATTAGCTGCAGTCCAGTACTCGCCTAAGTTTAAAAAA